>NC_092865.1:52829531-52830683 GCF_032062135.1 Pyxicephalus adspersus | reverse complement strand
CATTCTTAACAAGACACAGCAGATGCTGGCAGGATCTAATCTGCGACTTCATAAGATCGCTTCTAACAATACACAAGTGATGGAAGCTTTTCCTGCAGAAGATAGAGCCAAAGACCTCAAAGATCTTTGTCTATGTACTGATGCCCTTCCTCTTCAGAAGAGCTTAGGATTAAGCTGGGACTTAGAAACAGACAGTTTTGTGTTTCAGGTTTCTCTAGAAGAAAAACCTTTCACCAGAAGAGGAATTCTATCTACAATGAACAGCCTTTACGACCCCCTTGGGTTTGTTGCTCCTGTAACAATAAAAGGTAAGGCTTTAGTTCGTGAGCTATCATCTGGAAAGTGTGAATGGGATGCACCACTGCCACAAGAGAAACTACATGAGTGGATTCAATGGAAAGAGTCCTTATAAGCCTTGAAACACCTTAAGATGGCCAGATGTTATGCTCCTATGTCATTGTCCGAAGCTTGTAGAAAAGAACTGTACATTTTTTCTGATGCATCCACCTTAGCGATAGGTGCTGTGGCTTACTTGAAAACTACTGATGCAGAAAATGTGTGCCATGTTGGATTTGTTATGGGAAAGTCTAAGCTGAGCCCCAGACCAGCACATACGATTCCACGTCTAGAGTTATGTGCAGCTGTTCTAGCAGTAGAACTATATGAACTAATCAGAGATGAATTAGATGTCGACTTAGATGCAGTGAAATTCTTTACAGACAGCAAAACTGTCCTGGGATACATCTGCAATGCTTTAAGAAGATTCTTTTCAATTCGTGGTCCAGCAAAAATTCTCCGCTCTGATAGGGGCACAAAATTTGTTGGTGCTTGTAAAGAACTGAATATTTGTGCAAGTCACGCAGGAGTCCAAGATTATCTCCAAGACAGAGGATGCACATGGATCTTCAACCCTCCACACTCATCTCACATGGGTGGTGCTTGGGAAAGATTAATAGGGGTAGCAAGACACATTTTGGATGCAATGTTACTTCGGGACAAGTCTGTCCGTTTGACTCATGAGGCTTTGAGCACCTTCATGTCAGAAGTAATGGCTATTATCAATGCAAGGCCTCTAGTACCAGTATCTACAGATCCAGATAATCCTCTGGTTCTTACACCAGCTATGCTTCTGACACAAAAGACAAACTCTTT
>NC_092865.1:52717712-52829012 GCF_032062135.1 Pyxicephalus adspersus | reverse complement strand
TGCATAATATATTCTAGCCAGCAACAGGAAATTATCTAGATTTACAGGATGGTGTAAGGCCCGCCTAGTCTCCATCTTAGTTTCTCAGTGAAAAGTATCTGTCCTTCCCATCAAGCCTGGCAAACGAATTGTCTGTAAGTAGGCCTCTATGATAACATTTTATGAAGAAGCATGTAGGAATATTATGCATTAGATAGCTAGATGTAAGCTATATATTGCTGTACTATGTATACTGATATATATCTGTTTGTATTGTATTGCAGTTTCATAAAATTAAAGTAAATGAGGAAAGACAATAAAGTTCAGAGAATCTCACTCAAGAAGCAGATTTCTCCGCTTATTGGCCTTATTTACAGTGTTTAGCTGCCTGTCTAGCTGCACTACACAGGACAGTGTTGTGAGGACAGAACAGTTAAGCTGACTTGTAGTCAGGTTTATTTGAAGATGTTCCTGTCTATCAGCTGAACGGCTTCTCCCTGTCACCTCCAAACAAAGCTTTCAGCAACCTTTTACTCAGGTTTCCGTTCATTCACATAGACAAACTTTCCGTGTCCCCAGGCAAAGAGCTCCTCACAAACCGACTGTCTGTGCCTCCAAACAGAGCTCTCCCACACAGTCCACAGCCTTTCCAAACAGAGCGGCACTGACACAAACCCCTGTCTGTGTCTCTCCAAGCCAAGCTGAGCCCGCACAGACCCCTGTCTGTGTCTTTCCAAGTTAAGCTGAGCCTGCACAGACCCCTGTCTGTGTCTCTCCAAATTAGACTGAGCCTGCACAGACCCCTGTCTGTGTCTCTCCAAGTTAGGCTCCTGACTGAGCTCCTGGCTCTGTGTTATATCCCCACCCTCAGTATTTCATCAATAATTATCTCACAGGTGAGAGTCTTCCACCTGCTACTTCACACAGGAGAGGAATCTTGGGCAAATATATCTCCCTTCCACCTCCGATCCTGCCTTGGTGTCACTATATATATATATATATATATATATATATATATATATATAAGCATTGTAAAAGTTGAGCATAAGGCTAGCCAACCCTCCTGAGCAAAAATAGCAAGAGTAGCAAAACAACAAGGGAGACAGGTGAAAGTGGAGGAGCTGCTGCCTTGATCTCTCTTTTCCACCCTTCTTCTACCTTGTTTCTCTAATTTCCATTCTTCTTTGCACTGTCATTCTTCTCTTCTCCTTTTTACCCTGTGACTAGCTCGTCTGCACATTGCTTTCCCTTTGATTTTCTCTTCTCTGTTCCTCTCTCCCAAATCCCTTTCCTCTCCACTCTTCCTCCTCCATGTCTCTATCTTCCCCATTCTTCTTCTCCTATGTCCTATTAGTTTCTCTTGGATTGACTCTCTTTTTTCCAACCCTTATCCCTGTGTCTTTCACCTCTCCACTTTTCTTTCAGTGTTTTTTTTTCCTTTCCAACCTACTTCAGTACTGGTTCTCTCTTCTCTTCCTTTCCTCTTTTGTGTATCTTTCTTCTTCACCATCCTTCTACCATGTGTCCACCCTTTTACCCTGATTCTCTCTTCTCTCCACCCTTCTTTTTCCATGTCTCTATCCTTTTCACCTTCATTCCCATATGTGAATTTCCTCCCCACCCTTCTTCTGCCACGTCTGTCTTCTTTTTGCCCTTGTTCTCATGTGTGACTTTCCTCATCCAGAGTTAGAAAAAAAAGCTAGAAAAACAGAAAGGGTGCAGGTTTTAAGGTAATATCCAGGTCCCAATCAAAAGCTTGTATGACCTGTGCTTGATAGTGAGCTACCCTTTGTACCCCTGATGGTGGCATTTGACTTTTGAATGCTGAATAATTTTTAGGGGGCTGTATTGCTTGAACAAGAAATAAGACTTGCCACCAAGCAGCAAGGACAAATTCCAGTCTTCTTTAAAAGGGATTATGTTTTAGATTTTCCTGGGGGACAAAACAGAAATCAAGTTTTTTCCCCTAAAATTATGGAAAGATTTAAACCTCTGTCATAGTTCTAGTGTCCACAATAAAGATACTGACAAATACTTTAAAACCCTATAAGTGCAGGTGCAGGGCAGACAGCAAAAGAACGTTAAATATATTGATATG
Source organism: Pyxicephalus adspersus (assembly GCF_032062135.1). Taxonomy (NCBI): domain Eukaryota; kingdom Metazoa; phylum Chordata; class Amphibia; order Anura; family Pyxicephalidae; genus Pyxicephalus; species Pyxicephalus adspersus. The sequence goes on along the minus strand of NC_092865.1, from coordinate 52,826,935 downwards.
CTTGCACACCACAATTTATTACCAAAGAATCAATGTACTGGAGATATACATGGCTCCTTTACCAATATGTAAATGTAGATGGATTCTGTAACTGCAGCATGACAAAGGAGATCTGGGTGTCTCGTACATAGTACATTGTTTTTTTTCTCCTATGGATCTTCAATAAACTCATACTTTAATACTGTGCTAAAGTGTGCTGATGTGTTTGATGGGTGTTTTTTTTTTTTTTTTTTGTCTGTACCTTACTTTACCTGCACTTGAATTAATGGCCTACTAATGACTTCCTTTCTCATAACCTCATCACACGCACAGCTCCAAGACTTTTCTAGAGCTGCTTGAATCTCTGGAATGGTCTTCTATGTCCTATTCAGTCTGCTCCTACTTATTACTCATTTAAAAGAGCATCTTTTCAAACTCACCTACCCGTCTTCTTTCTCTTAAACATTTACTACTTTCCACCATTTTATATGCCCCTCCTAGTGTGTGCTAGTTACCCCACCTCTTAGATTGTAAGCTCTACTGGGCAGGGTCCTCTCCTCCTCCTGTGTCACTGTCTGTATCTGTCATTTGCAACCCCTATTTAATGTACAGTGCTGCATAATGTGTTGGCGCTATATAAATACTGTTTATTATTAATAAAAATTTTGATAATTAAGCCATGATTTTTGGTGCTGTCTAGATTCCCTATTTTGTCACCCATATCAACAATTAGGGCAATCTTTGTATGTTTACCACATTGTCATCATTTGCCATATTCCCTTCTTGCTGTTTTTTTTTGAGTGTGGAAGGGCAAAGCCACTGGTTAGCCATTACGTGATCAGAATGATGTTGTGAACATCCAATTACCAAAGTGGCTAACATATCGAAGCAGAAACTAATTTTTTTACCTAATTCTAGAGCATAATCTAAAATTTTAGGACCTCAAGGGACCTCTACATCAAGATAGCAAAACAGAAAAGATTTGCCATGTTCCTCACAACCATCAGCTAATTGATGTGCTCCCCTCTATTTGCCGTAGTAATAGGTGCCCATCAGAGCTTGTCCTAAGGTTTGCAATTTTTGGGTTCATAGCAAACCAATTTGGAACATTCACCAAACCCTAAGCAAACTAAACCTGGGCAGGATTACCTATCACTAATGAAAACATGGAATCCTTGTAATACTCACTTGTGCTGTCTGCATTGGACGGACTCCATCCACAACACAGAAGGAGCAAAACCTTAAGGGTTCCTTTCATCTTGTCTGTTGGTCTGTAATGACACTGAGGTCTTCAGTCTCTGTTTATATTACAGTGGCAGATCAAATAAGCCATTCTCTGGAATTATGACTTTCCATGGAAGAGTACAATCAGTCTATATAAACAATGTTGCAAATATTTCTTTAGGACAATATTCATAACAGCTTACAAACTTTACAAAGCTTGGCAGGTCTTGAGATGTTTCATATTTCCTCAATAACTTCTTCAGCATTGTTAGCATTGAAATACCACATTCCTAATATTTAACAAAGGAAAGGTAACAATTTACTGAACAGTTTATAATCCTAAAAGTAAATCAACCCTGTTGTCAATTAATATCCACACTAATACAGCAGTAGGCTTATTATGTAATGTGTGTTGAACTAAGTATGTACTTATAACCCATTTTGATATGTGTGGTTGTTGGATTGGTGGAGCCAATCCAAAGTAAAGTTCCTGATAAGTCTAAATATACTTGGCTAATAAAAGCCAATTCTGAATAAAACCCGCCTCTCTGGGGAAGATTTTTCTTTCTTCTTGTTCTGGTATCCATTGTCAGGAGGACTGAAAATAAGGCATAATACAAAATTTGGAGTTGTCATAAGAACAGGTATAAAAGGGGAAGTTTTCCAGTTAGGACTAGTGTTGGTCAAAGAGCTCACTATTCGATTCGTCAGCTATTCTCTCGAATAGACCAAAATTATTCGGGTGGTCGAATGTCAGATTCGAACACCATTAAAGTCAATGGGGGAAAAATGTTTTTTTTTTTTTTTTCAGAACTGTGTAGAGCTTTTACAGCTTCCAAACACATGTAAAAAGATGCATAATAAAGGGATACATTATAAAAAGATACATAATACTATTACATACCCCTATCCTTCACATCAATAATAAAGAGCACCTGTCACATCAATATTAAAGAGCGCCTGTCACATCAATATTAAAGAGCACCTGTCACATCAACATTAAAGAGCACCTGTCACATCAATATTAAAGAGCACATGTCACATGAATATTAAAGAGGACCTGTAACATCAATTTTTAAGAGCACCTGTCACATCAATATTAAAGAGCACCTGTCACATCAATATTAAAGAGGACCTGTCAAATCAATATTAAAGTGCACCTGTCATATGAATATTAAAGAGCACCTGTCAGATTATTATTAAAGAGCACCTGTCACATGAATTTTAAAGAGCACCTGTCCCATCAACATTAATAAGAACCTGTCACATCAATATTAAAGAGAACCTTTCAAATGAATAAAAAAGACCTGTCACATCAATAATAAAGAGGACCCATCACATCAATAAAATAGAGGACCTGTCATGAATAATAAAGAGGACCTGTCATTATTTTTTATTATTCATGTGACAGGTCCTCTTTATTATGCATGTGACATGTCCTCATTATTGTGCATGTGACAGGTCCTCTTAAATTATTCATGTGACAGGTTCTCTTTATTATGCATGTGACAGGTTCTCTTTATTGTTCATGTGATAGGTCCTCTTTATTGTTCATGTGACAGGTCCTCTTTATTGTGTCTTTATTTAATATCGATGTGACAGGTGCTCTTTTATATTGATGTGACAGGTGCTCTTTAATATTGATGTGACAGGTGCTCTTTTATATTCATGTGACCGGTCCTCTTTAATATTGATATGACAGGTGCTCTTTAATATTCATGTGACAGGTGCTCTTTATTATTCATGTGACAGGTTCTCTTTAATATTCATGTGACAGGCGCTCTTTGATATTCATGTGACAGGTGCTCTTTAATATTCATGTGACAGGTGCTCTTTATTAGTGTATATATATTTTCCTCTCCCCATCAGTCACAGATCAGTAGAGTTGGTGACTGGGGATACTTATCCCCATTAAACCTCTATTGCCCTGGTATCACCTGAGGTTACAGCTAATTTGAAGGCACGGGCCCCCAATTAGCTGTAACCCCAACCTTCCCACGGTCCGAGGATCCCACAATGACATTTTGATTCATAACGTCAAAGTCGGATAACCTGTAAAAAATAAAAAAAATAGTTAAAATAAAAACACACACTAATTAAATTATTTTAAAATTAATTTTTTTTTTAATTTTTTTTTTCACAAAATTTCTGCAGTTGAATTCCGTGTTTTTCGGGTCGGGTCTATCCGAATTGGAACAGCAACACTAATTAGGACACCTCTTCTGAAAATGAAATTTGTCTTCAAGGGGATTTACATCAATTTGGATAGATTTGTCCTTAATGTTGTTATGTGATAGAAGTTCTAACTATTCCCTACTCCTCTGTCCTCATCTATTATTGACCTCTAAATGTATCTATTTTTCTTTATAATAGTTGGTCAGGTGCAGAACATTTTTCTATGTTACAATATTGTCCCACACACAGGACATTTGGGCCCCTGCACATGTTTGTGTCACATGTGCCACACTCATGATAACATGTGCTACACGTTAAGTGCCCTATTTATAAAACGGGGAATCCGACATTGTTTCAATCATTCCCTTATGGGAATCTTCCAGACCCATGTGTTTCAATGACAGAATCAGGCCCATGTGTTTCAATGACAGAATGTTTTAAGGACTTTCAGATTCCCTGTTTTAGAAATAGAGCCCAAACACGTTTTGCATTGATATTCATATGAATAAATGAACAAAAAAAAAAAACATTTACAACATAATTATCAAAATAGAATTTTTTTTGACAAAACTTTATTCTCAAACCAAGTATAAATTTAAATCAAACTCACGTTTGCAAAGTTAGAAAATCACCTCTCCCATGAGTCAATCCAATACTTTTACCACGCATGCCAATTTTTATTTGGAAAGTTATGTTGTAATTTTTTCTTTCTTTTTGTTTGTAGAAAAATTTTCAAAGACTATATTGTCTTGAAAAAGTCTCATGAAGAAATGGTATGCTAAAACTTTTTTCAAGATAAGTGGATGCAAAATTGAAAAATTCATTTTATATTGTACATATATGTGTTTTTGGAATAAATATATTGTTTGATAGTCATTTGAAATGTGATGATTTGATGCCTAAAAAGGCCCATGAAATCCTATTTTGTTTTCTTTGTATAATTTGCTTCATTAGCTGGTTAGGCAGCAACCAAGACAATCTGGTGCTGCCTGAAAGCTGGCATCCGGGCAATCATCCTTTGGATAAAAGCAGGCAAGCTCCCAGGAGACCAGGTTCTCTACCCCAAGGCACTTTACCTCCCCCATCGATGGAAAGAAGGTGCAAAGTAGCATTAAGATACTGCCTATTTGTTATAATCTAGGTTACCTGATGCTTTCTGGAGTAATAAATTCTTCTTCTTTCATTGGGCACCATGGTACCTCCTACTGACACCTATCAACTTCTACCATGAGCTTGGGGTCAGCAGAAGAAACCGCAATGTATTGGGGACACAGTATATGACATATCCAGTTGTATCATATAGCAATGCCAACCTGAGATCATAATGTACTCACCACCCTCTGGCCTGGACATGCTTCTTTCATGAGCTGCCTTCATTCCTCTTTCTATACAGAGGTGATGGGTCACTTTCAAAAATACTCCATTGAAAATACTCTACAATTGGCTGCACATACTGTAGTAATAAAATTCATGTCAAGCAGTGCCAAGTTTTGCTGAGCTGTTATTTAGAAAATCAAAATGTTTTGTGGTTTGCTGTTTCCTTGTAAGTTACAAAATGCTAATGCTTGTGAAAAAGCAAATCATAATAAATATTATGCAATTCCATGGAAAGTCATTGTTTCCAAGCAGGGCTTGCCTGGTCTGGTGCTTTTAAAAAAGCTGACACTGAAGACCTCAGAAGCATTATTGATTAGGAGACAGGATGAGGTGCCGCTTTAGTGTTGTGCTGCTTCTTTGCTGTGGATGGGGTCTGCCCTATGTATCCAGCACAAGTAAGTATTACTACAACAACATAACATTATTTTTTTATTAGAATTACACTTTTTTCTCGTTTGAAACAAAGAAGAGTTATATTTTTTTGCAGATTTGTATTGCTTATTTTTTTATTATTACTAATATTATATTATTATTGAAATATATTTACAAAGCGCCAACATATTATGCAGTGCTGTACATTTTTTAGGGGTTGCAAATGATAGACAGATACAAACAATGACACAGGAGAAGGAGACGACCCTGTCCAGAAGAGCTAATAATTTAAATTACTTCTTGTCCTGTTGACAAATCTATTGGGAACACCTGTCCAGGTGGAAAATGTTGGGATGTCCTACCAGTAGAAAAACACAGTCAATCTTTGTTTATTGTGTACTGCCAAATGGGCTATTGTAATATGTCATCAGCTTCTATGGCCATAGGAAACTCTGATCAAGAGTTATATAAAACATGCTGTGAAGCTCCAAATTAAACTTACCGTAAATATTATTTTCATAGTCCAGTTTAGAGATAGTACAAGATATGGAATCGTGATACTATGTTAAAAGGTTCTTCTGTGTTTGGTTTGCTTACCTGGGTTTATTCATATTTCTCTTTTTAGATGGGTATGTATATTCTCTTTTTGTGTTTTTTGGCTTTTTTATATTCTCAGCTTGTATTTCACTTTGTTACATTTTAAAAAGGCTGCTTGCCTGTTTTTTTTTATAAAAAATAAAGTTAAAAAGATTCTGTATTATTTTAGGTAATAAACAAGATTATTTGAGGCTCTGCTTGAACTACTTAAAAGCAGTAACAAGTTGAACATACATGACAGCATGGCTGTTTTTCAGCAAGGAAAATTGAGGTCACAACTTTTTAAATATAGTCCCCACAGTGTATGAGTGGGGGTTTTAACAATAGGGACCAGTCACTGCTGTTCTCCCCATATGTGCAGGGTGATTGGTCTTGGATCTGCTCTCTGTAGTTTTCTGCAGGCAGCCTGTAAATGGAGGAGCTGCCCTGTCCCTCTGGAGCTCTGCTATGTGCACAGGTAATGTGCAGCACAGTGTTGATGCCTCTGCTACTTTTCCAAGGTTATACTTAGGTTGCAAAAAGCAAATGCATTTGTTGCGCACAAATATATAATGGATGTATTAAAAGATGTTTGAATCCAAAAAAAAAAACAAAAAACTTTTAACTGGTGTAACAAAATTTGGAAAAAATGCACTAAAATTATTACCATAAGCCTTTGCTTTGAAAAAATTCTAAATCTGTGTATTGTTGTCTTTGCAGGAGAGGATAAGTCCATTTTTTCTGAAACCCGGAGATGTATTTCAATGCCAGGTTCAGTATTTGATTTGTGTAAATAGCAACAATTAAGCAATTGTGACCGATCTGTGTTTTATATTTTAATGTACAAGGTAGTTCAAGTATAGTCAGGTTCAGGAGCTACATTGTTGTATTCTTGATACAAGCTGAATTGAACTTGAAAACATAGCAGGAGTTTACAAATGCTTTTTTCTCCCAACTTTGATTTACAGAAAAACTCCAGATTTTTGAAAAATGTTTCATTTGAGATATATGCCAACAGTCCCACTAAACCCTGAACCCCCTTGTCCCCACACACAGAGAATTGTTTGGTTGCAATACTCACTTTTGTGGCCATAAATTTGTAAATTGTTGTAAATTAGCTTTATGTTTACAAAAATAGCATAGCAAAATGGATTTCTTGAATGTTGCCTGGACCAAACTAATTTTTTTTTCTTTAAAGGGACTGGCCAGAGAAAGTTTGTAGGAGTTCCCATGAACTATTCATACATACCTGCTCTGTCATTCCAGCTGTATATTGTAACATGTGATGAAGCTGCCACAGCAACAGTTACAGTATCCCAGTTCAGGTTCAACAAAACTCTATCTATTCCTAAGCACAGCAGCGGTACGGTGACCCTGGGCCAGTTATATATGGTGCCTGAATCCATTATTACTTCCAAGGCTGTGCTGGTGACATCGGATGTTGCTGTATCTGTCTTTGTCTATCACCATCAATCTGGCAATGGTGACGCCTTAGCCCTTCTTCCAATAGAAGATCTAGGGACAGAATATTTCATATCTACTCCTAATAACTCAGAATCAAGAAAGCAATTTGCAATAGCCAATGGTTTTCAAGAAACTGTTGAGGTGACGATAACAGTTTCAGGATCCATTAAATATAACGGACAAACTTACTCTACAGGAAATAACATTTTTTTATCTCTTGGTTACCAGCAAGTTATCCAGCTTTCCAGCTCCAGTGACCTCACAGGTACCAAAATCACATCCTCAGCTCCAGTTGCTGTGTTCAGCGGCCATAGCTGCTTCACTGGTCTCTCTGGAAATTGTGACCCTGTTGTTGAGCAGCTCCATCCTGTGAATGACTGGGGAACGTTGTTTGCTGTATTTCCTCTATTCAATCACACTCAAGACATTGTTAATATAATGGCTGCAGATCTGGACACGGAGGTAACCGTAAAAGATGTTGGGAAGACAATCCAGCACAGTCTACAGAGCGGATCTTGGGTCCAACTCACATTAAAGAATACCATGGTGGTGAATTCTTCCAAACCCATCATGATCACCTATGTCTTCCAAGACTCAAAGTCACGGAGCTTTGCAGCATCCTATGACCCTTTCATGACTACTGTTCCTCCTTCTCTACATGGAAGAAATTACTACCAATTTTACACAAGAATTATGTACCGCAACTTTCTGATGATTATATCTCAGACTTCCTCATCCTCTGGATTTTACGTGGACCAGAAGCCGCTTAATTCATACAGTTATTCAGTAAAAGAATTGGATGGGTTCTGGGCCTGGGAGATCTCCATAGGTAAAAGTGATGGAAGACACGAGATATACAACCTTTTCAACACATTTACAATCTAGATTTATGGTGCTGGAGTTCAAAGATCTTTTGGGTATTCAATGGGACAGGGAGCTCCTTATCCAGGTAAGATGTAGGGATGAGCGAGAATACTTCTGACAAAAAAATTTCCCTGAACTTCCGATGGGTCAGCAAAATTTCGGCGAACTGATTTTGCCAATTCCATTGAAGTGCAGATTCCCACACTCCCTAGGTTGATAGGTACAGCCCAAGGAGCAGGGAACCTGCGGTCACAGCTGATTGGAGGCGCGCCATTGTGAGTTCATCTGAGTTCAGTTCCCACGGTCCCCGGGCTGTACTTATCATTGATAAGTACAGCCCGGGGAACGTGGGAACCTGCTGTCACAGCTGATTGGAGGCACGCAAATGCTTCCAATCAGCTGTGACTGCAGGAAAACTCCATTGAGAGTTCATCTGAGTTCAGTTCCCACGGTCACCGGGCTGATAAGTACAGCCCGGGGAGTGTGGGAACTTGCGGTCACAGCTGATTGGAATTTCTCCATTGAGAGTTCATCTGAGTTCATCGAAAACACAACCCCGTGGCCAGGCCGTTTTCGCTTACATGTTCTGTACTGCACATGGGAATCATTGATCCCTTTATATCTTCTGTTAATTGGCCCGGTGTGTATTCAGAAGCCAGGCACTCTTGGTAATCCCAACCAGGTTTTATGTGGAGATCTGGTTTTTAAAATAGTTTAAAAGTGACAGACTAGGCAAGATTTTAAAAGCTTGTTACAATGGTTATCTAATCAACAACAAAAAGCTGTACCATCATATCTATTCCAGTGACTCAGACAGTACTGATGACAGACAGTCAACCAGCATTTTAAGCAACTATGTTAGGTTTTCTTTAAAAACAAAAGCATTATAAGTCCACCAACTATTTTTAATAATGGCTGAGAGTAAAATCTTTATTAACCTGTCTAAAATGTTTTTTCCTCCCTACCAGCCCTCTCAGCACTGCGATGCCATCCACATGGGGCTGAGTATATCCTCCCCTATAGTATGGCAGATGAACGTCATGCACCTGATATTAACCTCAAAGACCCACAATGCAAAGCAGAACTGCAGGAGAAAGCAGTGATTGTGAAAATACCACCTAACCAGTGTGAAACTACAATTCAGGTATGAATTACGCCATATTTATGCCTTTCTTCAAAAAATAACAGATGAAAGACCTTTTAAACCCCATTGAAAACAGTGATAAGAGCATAAGGTCAGATTAATATCGACAAAAGATCAAACACAAATTCTGGATCCAATATATGTGAACCATTATTGGCTGGTGGTATCATAACAATGTTTTTGTTTAGCGGCACTAAACAAAAAAAAAATCTCATCTTTACTCCTGCAGATTCTACAGGAGGTTTCCTGGATTGGGTCCACCCATTTTAGCCCCAGGGTGGAAGAACTGCCGGGGACACCCATCATCTTCTTTTTACTGCTTTTGCCTACGTCACCCAATCCCACACTGCGCAGGATTGAGATCGCATGACCTAGCCTGCAGTAAATGGGGAAAAAATGCTGATCTCACTGCATGTGTGGGATCAGCATTTATTTCCCCACATTGAAGAAAAAGCTCCTTCTGTGCACGATGTTTCAAGTGACAGTGATTGGCTCACCAACAGTGAAAGTCACATTTACTTTTTATAAGCATAAAACAGGTTGAAAGTTCATTCAATTATCGATGAAGCCTATAGAAACATACTGTTCAAAACCCCTTGGGTGTTAAGATGATTTACCAATATTTCTTTGTACTAATACCCTTTCTGGGTGGTTTATGTTTGGCCTAGAATAGATGATCCTTTTACTTTTTTCTCAAATTGCTCATAAATATTTGTTTCTTCTTACCCCTTTGCCAGAACAAGACCTTCTTTCTTTTCTAAAAGCCCGTCCATCGATAAATAAATGAGCATTAAACCTCTTTTCTGTTTAATACTAGGGGTGGCAGAATTACTCTTCTCCTGGAGCTATTGGTCCTCCCTTTATTAATTAGGTCTTTTTATATGCTTCATGAACTTACAGTTCTGGTTTTCTTTATGTTATTTAATTTATTCATTTAATTTTGTTTGCTTTTACAGCAAAATGAGGATGGTAGGGCATTCTACAACAACACCATCTATGGAGCAATCTCAAAGGCCAATGTCCACTATTTTGAGATCCCAATAAAATGTGAGATGGGCAATAACCAGAACATCAACATACACCTTTTCCCTCAAGTCACCGGCTCTGTTTCTCAAGGAAACTACACTGTGACAATGACATTATACAACAGTGACACTTTCACTGATCCAATTACAGAATTTCCATTTGAAATCGATCTACCCAGCATTCTATATGTGGAGCTGAAGGTTGAGTCAGCAGAAAAGGACGTGCAGATTCTTGCCGAAAATGTCATAGCTTCCCCATTGCCGAATTACAAAAAGAAAAACTATTATATCATCCAGCCTGGGTGAGGAATTTTATTTCTTGGAAGTAAAAGGAATGGAATCTAGCACAGTGTAGGGATTATCAGCTTGGAAGTTTTGGAATTCAAAGGTATTAGAAAATTAGAGTCACATCCATTCAACATTTTTTTTTTATATTGTGGATACATTGGAGAAGGGTTATAGCCTCTGCCAGACTTAACTGCGGCTTGTGAGCCCACTGGGGTTATTGTATGAAGTTAAAGTAGACCTTCCAATAAAATGGAATGTTCACTTGCATTCTTTGGTCCTTACCCCCTTCTCAGATCACATATTCTTACTAAAAAATTAGAATGAATTTCCTTACCTCAGTTTTCCTCATGGCTGGTCATGATGTCATTGCTCTTCTGGAAAGATTCCATGTAAAGAGCTTGTAGAGCTGGTGAGAAGACACTCAAGTCCAGAATAGTAAGTTCTCCCATGATTTTGGATGATCTACATCCTACAGGAATCTTCTCTAAAGACACTAATAACTAGTGTTGGTGTTCGAATTCGGGTTGTCACTATATTTGACCTGAAAATGTTGATTCGAAGTCGGGAAGACCCGACCCGAAAAATACAGAATTCGACTTTGTGAATTCATGTTTAAAAATATGTTTAAAAAAAAAAGGCGAACTCCAGATGAGTTCATCTGAGTTCAGTTCCCATGGTCACCGGGCTGTACTTATCATTGATAAGTACAGCCCGGGTAGCGTGGGAATTTGCGGTCGAAGCTGATAGGAGGCACGCAAGTGCTTTCAATCAGCTGTGACTTCAGATGAACTCTCAACTCCATTGAGTTAAATTAATTAACCTCTGGTGCCCAGGGATTGCAAACAGGAGGTTTCCCAGGGATGCAAGAACGATTGATAAGTACAGCCCGGTGACCGTGGGAACTTTGCAGTTACAGCTGATTGGATGGAGGCACGCAAGTTCTTCCAATTAACTGTGACTGCAGATGAAATACTGTTCCTTATGTGTTCTTTTGTTATGCTAGGGCTGCAAAAGCAATCAGGGGAGCGGTTCAGCAGTTCTAAACATAAATTCCGCACCCCCCCCCCCATAGACTTTAATAGTGTTTGAATTCGGCGTTTCATCACCCGAAAATATTGGGCTATTCGATCGAATAGCTGCCAAATAAAACACTCAGCTATTTGACCAACACTGATAATAACACCTTTGCCTTGATTCAGATGACAGAAGATGGGGATAAAGTAAAAATCTGGAGGGGTACATTTTTTTTGTGCCAAAACCCAGGCATGAACTGGGAGGGTGATTTTTCATCTACTGAATTTAGGTCATTATGGAGAAGTGGCCTAATGAATGTATTGGGGATATTTCTAATAGTTTTATTTTAGTGAAAGGTCTGTTTTATTAGCTGTGATGTTAGTATTCAGTATATGAAATCCTTTTTTAATTTTGCAATTTATTTGTAGAACAAACTGTCCAGCAAATATACCTGTTACAGGGATTTCAGAGCAAACTAAAAACTGCTTGCATTGATGCTTACCATGTGTATCCTATATTTATCTGAAATATAATATAAAAAATATATTATATTTTATAATAAAGTATAAGAAAAATTAATTCAGTAATGGGCCACATTTTTTGGGCTTTGATTTTTTGTTCCTTTCTTTAATTCTATTTCAAACTTCATGGCTAGCCTATTCACAAGGTGACAAGGCTGTTGCATTGTAAAGAGTATGAACAGTATTGTCACCCTGTGCATAAAAATAAAAAAAATGAACAAAAATAGATCTACTGTCACAATCAATAGGTAAGGTAAACTGAAAATGTTGCTGTGTTATTGCAATTGACAGACTACATTATACATTTTTTTGGCCATAGTTCCACTTTATCAGTTCTAAACTTGGAATATCTTTCATATCTTGTTTTGTCAGATTTGTGGTCTAATGCAGTCAACAAATATGACATTTAAAAGCAACTTTTTGAAAATTTGTAAAGATTTATGAAATAGTTAGTTGATATTTTCTACAACTTTCCTTCAGGTGTCCCAAAGACTCCACCTTGCAGAAATATCCCACTACTGACAGCCGGGTACAGAGGTTCAGCTTCCATGCGTTTAAGTTTGAAGATATCCCAGGAGTGTATCTCTCCTGTAATGTTGTTATCTGTTGCAACGGAACTTCTTCGAATCGTTGTTCTCAAGGCTGTATTTCTGCACGAAGGAAACGTGAAATTTCCAGCTCAAGTCTAGCAGCAGATTCGCCCAGGTTGTCTGCAGGCCCCGTTACATTCCGTAAGTTACGTTAACTTTCTTTCTTTGAGTATTACATGTCATGATATCAGCTAAATTATTGCTGTATTCTGTCTTTGCAGGAAGTCATCCCAGTTCAGGTCTAATTTTTCCGCTCGCTCTCTGCATTGTTGGGGTCCTGGCATTGACAGGTCTGCTGGGTCAGAGGCATTACTATAGGAGGCAGTGAAACATGTTCTTACTTGCTCAGAACTTAAACAAGCCGAGTTACCCTCTGGGTATTCCTTGGCAGGGAGGGGAGACAATGTATTGGGTGATAGGTAATCATTGGCTGTCAATTAGTCATTTGATAGCCTAAAGTTAAGGGTGAGATTATAGAGAGTGTTAAAGAGAACCTTTTATCTTGGCAATATAGAGTAAAGTAACACTGGCTTTGCAAAGGGACCTGTGACCCATTTATACTAATAGTTACAGCTCTCCTCTTCTGCTCCTTCCTCCACTGCAACATGTAGCAGTACTTTTTTGGTATGGGAAAGCATTGAACCTCCGATAGCTAAGCCCTTAGCACTGTCACATGCAAATGGGGTGCCATCATCACTCCCCCTAGTCACGGCATGATGACAGTGTCTCTTCAATGTGTTGCTAAGCCCAGGAACAACATTCAATATATATTGCAACTTAACAAAACTTGTGGTGTGATGTGGTGGATGCACCTATTCTCCTTTTTTTGGGGATATTTCTTTCTTTCATTTTCACCTGATTATTCTGCCACTAAAATGATTCTGATTATAAGGTGACAACAGTCACTTAGTGTACTGAATCAATGGTGGAGCATTGCCTTAGGACAGAAAAGGACCAATTTATTTAAAGATCTCGAAGACTGAAGAAGATAAACTCTTATTGGAGAACCCGGGTGACCCAGCAAACCTGTAATGGATCTGGTCCAGAACTGAAATGATATGACAACTAATATCAAAATACTTCTAAGAAATCCGTGCCAGGTTTGCTGGATAACCCAGGTTCTCCTATGATAGTCTATCTTCTCAAGTCTATGTGAACTCTACTAGATTAGGCCCAAAGTATGTTAAGATTACAGAACACCTTTATTTCACGTAAAGTAGATATTTCATAAAAAAACAAAAAAAAAACCCTTATCTTTACTAGTGAAAAATCTTCAATCCCTCCACAAATCGAGTCCAGTAGGTGTGGCCATCATCTTTCTTCTTCCAGCTTTTGTTCTGTTTTTTTTATACTTTCCAGGAAAGCCCCTTATGATGCATGCCTGATCTCGGGCATGCACAGGCTGAGCATCCCACAGCCTCTGGGATATGTGATTTATGTATCCCGAGAGGCTGCAGGTTACCCCTTCAGTTTTTGAAAGTCATTGGTTTTGGGGCTGGGACACATAGAGGGCAAGAAAAGCAAATGTCATGAGTATGCTTTCTTTATTTGCAAATTGACGCAAAAAATAAATACAGAAGAAATCACTCCTCAAAGTGCAAATCCACGTTGATTCTGTTTGTGTTTTATCATCTGGAGGAGCCTATTTGGCTCCAAACTTTAATTTCGTAAAGAATGCAGGAGGGGTTGGAACCACGGTCTGGTATTTAATATTGTCTGTAACACTGCAGAGATAGAGTCACCCTCTCTATTAGTTTTGATGACCATGATCTTGGAAATGTGGCAATACATAATCACAGTTCAGGAGAACTAAAAAAAAAATTACTGTTTTGAATGTTATTAATGACAGCTGTATTTTTGAGCCCCAGCTTTATACACAAGTCAATGTAGTTCCAAAATTGAAAATTGGGTTGGTCTTCAATTATTATGGGAGATATTTGATGTTGATCAATGTTTTACATTACATTACTAATATATCTATCTATACAATACCAATACATACCATTACCTGGGTACTATCTGTTTGGTGAAACTTGACCGCTTACCGGTGGCAGGGCCAGATTTATTATTATACTATGTCTATAGGTAGAGGCAAAGAGGTGACAGTTTCATCTTTCTTTTTGTTTTCTTATTTATTTGTAAAATCAATTAAAGAGGTGGCACCCCTTTAAAAACTTTGAAACATATTGGGAAGATAGATATTCTCTATAAATTACACTACAGTTCCATGTCTAGCTATCAGAGACACATTATTTCCTATCACCAGCAGGAAGGACTTCTCACATATGACTATTTAAACACTATTATGATGTTCTTAGCCAGGTAGGTTCAGAAAAGCAAGAAGTGTTCTGTATTTAAGCTGTGGGCACCTAAGTCCCTACAGATGTCCATTGATGATCAACCCGCCATGGCTAGGTGGCATTCACATTATAACATAGTTAGGTTGAAAAAGACCCGTCCTTCAAGTTTAAAGCAAAGACAAAAATAAAAGAGGTCCTTAGGACTCCAAAAACACATCTGATCCACTTTGCCCTTTCTTATTAAATAAATATATTTTTAATGATTGGTAAACTCAAGATTAAACATATTTATTGCATTGCATGTTGTGCTAAGAGTGACAAGTCCCTATGACCATGTCAGTCTTCTGTGCACTGCAGCAGAGTGTAATGATGACTTTTTATATAGCGCTTCTGAATTGTCAGGGCCAACACCGTCATTAGGGCCATCATACCAATCACAGCCACAAGCACAAAGGAAGGAACATTATGTGAGGTCTGGAGTTCACCTGCAGAGAAAAAAAACAAAAGTGGAATTATAAATGGGTGTTTGAAGATTTATAATCATCTGGGTGAAAAAAAGGTGATTATGTGTTGTGGAGTTGGCGCTAAAGCGCACCGGAGGAGACAAAGCACATATTTGCTATATTGGTAATATAACGTGCGCTAATGTCCTTTCCATGTAAAGTCTGCAATTATATATCTACTCAGGGGTAGCCATATATGACCATTACAAGTCCCTCTCTTACCCAGCTCAAAGGCAGCAACCTTCCATATTGTCTGCAGCCTGGTCAGTAAAAATCTTGTTAAGGGCTGTGTGCGCATTAACCTTGAAGGTGACATTTGCACACTTTAATGTGAAAATGTGGACACTTGATCCTACCAGCTATGTTGCAAACAACATGAGAAACTGCCAGTGTTGGAGGTGGTATGTTATGTGCCTGCAAAAAAAGGGGAGGCTAGGAAAAATTATTTAATTTGTTGTTTGTTGAGACTGCATTTATGTATGGGACTCAGATCCAGATAAAAGTTAAAAACAAACTGAAAATCTCACCAGATTTAAACACAATAGGTCCCTGAGACAACTTGGCTGCGGCCATATGTACAGACGAGCCCCGAGTGTCACGTCTCTGCCGTCTGAAGCACCCTTGGGTACACCTATTTGGAGAAGTTCCATTATGACACACAAGGACATTACAGGACAGGTACACCTCCTCGAAACTGTTAAACTTAAAAACATGGAGGCTGAAACGTTCCAATCTTTGGTCAGAAACCTTGTGAGTTTGCAATGTTGTGTCTTGGAGGCATCTAGGGATTAAAGAAAATGTAACACAAGGTTTAAAATATTGAAAAATGGGAAGCAAAGTGAGCTTTAGCTTACTGTACATGATAGTTACCCTTGTTGGATGAGACTGTAGATCTGTTCATTGTCTTCTAGAGACGGAGAAGCCTTACAGTTTTCAACAAGTACCTGCAGATTTTGATCACTGGACTCCACTTTAAACTCAACATACAACCGTCCATGGATGTCGACCTCATAAGGGTATGCTGTTATCAGATCACTAAAGTCTTCGCTCTGGTAAAGTTTCAGGGAAACATTATAGTGACCTAAAGAGACCACATCTGTCACTTTAGGGTGAATGCTTATCCCAAGGGTCTCATTCATTTCCATTTCACACTTTACTGGGATTTCGATTCGATGGATGCTGGTCCCTGGGATTGTTCCATAGATTGTATTTTCATAGTAGGTTTTTCCATCTTCAATCTGTGGGAATAAAGATGTATTTCTAAGTACTGGGCATCAATGAGTACTGCTCTGCAAATTACCTATCATTTATATGTGTTTATAGTAGTAAGTTTAAGTTTAAATTACATTTTTATCCAATATTGGCTAACTTAGCTTGAAAAAGTTACCTAACACATCTCAAATGCTTATGCCAGTAAAAGAAGCAAACCCAAAACAAGTGCAAATAAAATTGAAAAAAATAGATGTACACAGACCAAATAAAATGCCACCTTTATTGGGGTACGTTTAAAAAAGTACTTAGACAATTTTTAAGATTCATACATTTTTTAATTGAATTTAATTTAAAAAATATATGAATCTTTGGAGAAAATCGTGTGTAAACCCCTAAGAAGAAAAAGAACAAATAACTTGTAATACTGTCCAGGAAATCTGCACCAGTCTGCCTATTAGTTCTGAGTTCCCTCTCTCATTTTAAAATCCCCAAATGATAATATAAAAATGTACCTGCAAAGAAAATAAATAATATAGTTGTGTGAAAAAGAAAGTACGCCCTGCCTTAACGCTAAGTTTTTGTGAATCAATACATAATGAAAATTCATTTAGTGCTTAACAGGTTTTAAAATATTTAAACCTAACCTTAGCTAAAATGTGTGAAAACATAAACACACCCCATTGATTCAATAGCTTGCAGAACCATGTTTAGTAGCAAGAACCAGATGATTTTTTGTAATGTTCCGATATTTAAAACCTTGGAATTGTAAGGTGAGGAAATCTGCACTTTCTTTTTCTCTTACTTGCTCCTCTAAACCAATGCACCTAGAAAAGAATAACATTGAGCTTCATAGAGTTCCTGGGAAATGAACAAGGGTAAGGTACTCTATGTAAATTTCATTTAACTTTTTACCCCAAAGGTCAGTTTTTGAAATACTGTCATGCAGTGATTTTTACAGGGTCAGGGGGCCTGGACCTAATATGCCGACCTTGCATTTTGCTACAGGGTCCATTACAAGGAGAACCTACCACTCTTAAGGGTATCAATAGTTTCATAAGTCCTCACCAGAACACTGGATCCACATCCACTGAATGGTATTTGAATGAAAGCAAAATCTTCATCAGTCACTGCCTGGCACAGTGGGTCTTCAAGGTGTATATCAGACACGTCCAGGTGAGCTTCTAATACCATATTCATAGGAAGCTGATATTCTGCACCATTAGAAAGACATTGCAGTATTCCTTCTGGTTTATAGCCTTCTGTCGGATTTGGCAAAGGTGCATCTGACAAAAGAGCAAATTACCACATAAAATAGAAACTAACAACGAGTGTATATAAAACAATAAATGAAGTGTGCTGCTGTCTATGTGTAAGTGAAAACCAAGAAAAACATTTAAATATATATACTGTGCCAATTATAAAAATACAATTTGAAAATTCATCTACACAGTACAACTCTAATTGCTTAATTACTAATTACCCAATTCTCATATTAGAACAAAATGATATAAAAGATGAAAAACAAAAGTATTAAAAGAATAAAAAAATGGTCTGCAGAAAAGTTCAAATTCCGTATTGTGTTCCTATTCAAAGAAGTACATATATCAATTGTTATTTGCTGGGAAAACTCCATTGCATTAAAAAAACCCTCAAACTCTTGCTGAGACTAACACTACGGAGAGCCAGTTGCAATCTTTAGATCAACCGATCCTAAAATTATAAATTGAAACTGTCTGGTTTTTAAATGACCTCTCTCAGATGGATGACTGGAATATAAACCTTACTGTATTAAATTTCAGCTAGCTAACCTAAGCCATTGTACGTTTTATATTGAACTTTATAATGGGAAACAAAACCAATTCTGGATCCAATGACTTACACATTTTTCAATCAATTGAAACCTGACATTGGCTCCAAACTTTTCCCAGCAATAATAAAGGACGTATATACATTTAAAAAGTAAGGCAAAGAGAGTGGGTTAATTTACTAATGAAAGAAGATCGTCACTCATAGGCAACCATGCTTTTTAACATTTTTTGTTCATGATTGGATATTCTTTGCAAATTGGATTTTTATTATATTAGAATAAATATTTTTTTTAGATTTGCTAAGCTAAGTGAATCATGTCTTGAAGAGTTATGATTGACTTATGTGAACAGAATTAATATAAGGGAACTGCCTAAATTACTTTAGTTAATCAAACCTATATTCTTGGGAATGCGACATTTGTGAAATCATATGACCATCACTTGAAATTCTATTATCCAAAAGCTATCTTCCCCCCAAGCATGGAGGCCCTTAAAGCTGTTTATGTTGCAACTTTACCTAACAGTATGGAAGGAACTGGGTCAACTTTTCATACAAACAGAATATGGTAACTATATTCTAAATTTTCTTACGGATAAAAAAAACTTTAGTATTCCTTTGACCTGAAAAAATAACTACCTGGATAGATAGTTTCTTGGCCCATTGAGTATCCATATGATGCAGAACTTTCAGCTCCGTAGACATAAATAGTAAAGGGCATGAATTCATGATGTATTTCATGTTGTCCTTCACTTTTATCCAAGAGGACATCAAATGCTCTGTAATCATAAAAATTTTGCACAGAATAATTGTACAGACTTAGTGGGCGATGATCCAGGTAGAACCCATCTGCTGAAGTCGCTTGAGTCACAATTAGGAGAAAGTTGAAGTATGTTTTCTGTGTAACAAATTTATAATAGCTTCTTGCTACTAGTGAGGGAGGAGAGGTCACAAAAAAGGGGCCATAACCAGTAACTATACCAGGCTTGGGTTCTTCTACGATGTAAGTGACCATAATAGGTTTGGAAGCGTTAATGGTAGACATTTCCTTTAAATTAACTCGTAAACTGGTTCCACCATCAACCACAAAATATTCATTGGGTTCTATAGCATTGTTAACAAACACTTGGGTGTTAGGAGTCGATGTTACAATAGTAATAGAGTCTTGCGTGTGATTCATTATTGGTACCACAACAAAGAAGTTGCCCCACTTATGCACAGGATACAACTGCTCAACCAAGGTATCACAGTTGGTGTTTATTCCGGTAAAGCATTTGTGGCCACTGAAAACTGCTACAGGAACCGTGGATGAGATTCTGGTGCCAGTCAAGTCAGAAGAACTTTGAAACTGAATAGATTGTTGGTATTGGAGACTGACTGAAAAAGATTGTCCTTTGGTGTACTCCACTCCATTATATGAAATTGATCCTACAACGGTTACATTGACCAAAGCTGTTTCTTCTACACCATTGGCTACAGCAAATTGTTTTCCTGCTCCCATTGCAGCAGTTGATATGTAATATTCTGTGCCCAGGTCTTCTACAGGTAGGCAAGCCATGGCATCGGCAGTGCCAACCGCGGTGTAGAAAGCAAAGACAGATAGGGCAGTGTCTGATTGGACCAAAACAGCTTTGGAAGTCATGTATTTTTCTGCTATCATATAAGTGTAGTTGAGGGTCACCATGGCATAGTTGTCTCTCCCGATGTGCACAGTCTGGTTGAATTGTGGCTGGGACACAGTAATGGTAACTGTGGCTGGTTTATCGTAGGTGACAAGATACAGCTGAAAAGTTGTATCTTCGGATACATAAAAATTTTCCATGAAGGCTGTTACAAATCTTGTCTGTGCCTCTCCTGTGGAATTATAACCAGTTTTCCAAAAAGTGTTATTGTTTCTTGACTTAGGTTAATTGATGCAACACCAAAAATACTTCATATATAAATCTTTTATAAAGAGGATACCACCATCTGTTAAAGAGAACCTGTACTCAACGATTAACCTACATATATTTATCAATTTTCCCAAAATGGATAAATAAAACACTTTATTAAAAATGGACAAATTGCTTTTTTTCTATAGAAAAGCCACATCTAGGCTTCTCCCAGGGCTGAATGCATGAGCAAAAGCCCAGTCATTTGGTCACATGGTTGCCTTTGATGGGGAGGATCACAATCCACATTGGCTGAGCTCCTCCTTCAGCAGAGATCACGTGACCATATACTTTGTCTTTTGCCAGGGTCAGTGGTGTGATTCACAGGGGAGACACTGTGAATCAGCAAATTTACTGAGAAATGTCTTACCTTACCCTGGAATTGTTGAAACACATTAGCGTGATCTACAACTTACATACATACAGCTACATATTCCTTTAAACAAAAACTCTGCAAACGGTAGAAATAAACACATGTCTATTCACTTATTATTCACACATTTTGGCAGAGACAGGGAATGACTCCATTTACTCTGTCGGAGTTAGAGAATGTGGTGTCCCCCAGCCTGCTGAATGGACAGTAAAGGAGCAGCAACACAACAATATGTGTCAAGTTCTGCTCACTCAGTTCTCTTCTTTATCAGCACATGTGCATGCAGCAGAATCTGATTGGTTTTTGGTGCTGCCCCTCCCTTTCACTTTCTTAGTGCTATTCTGCATTAAGATGAAAGCAACTGATATCTAAACAGTTTTAGTACATTACATTAATTAACAGTTGCTGTAGTTATATTCTTTCTTTAAGCCATGCTGACTATCACTTATAATATTATTTTCTAGCAGAAACGCCTCTATGTGGTTCTTGGTAATGACTTTGCTACCTTTTTGAAGATAGAAACCACATGACTCAATGGGCCCGATTTATTAAAGCTCTCCAAGACTGGAGAAGATACACTTTCATCAGTGAACCGGGGTGATCTATCAAACCTGGAATGAATCTGGTCCAGGATTGAAAACATTTAAGAAATTTAAGAAATGTATTCCAGGTTTGCTGGATCACACAGCTTCACAGATGAAAATGTATCCTCTCCAGTCTTTTAATAAATCAGGCACATTAATTAGACTTAAAATAAAAAATCTCTTGTTAAATCCTCTGGGAAAGCTCAGTCTTACTCGATTGAAAACAAGAGAAATTGGCTAGAAAAATCTAAATGAATCATTCACCGTTCTATAGACTGCCTAGACATGAGAACTGGCATTTTGTTTTGGTAATTAATACCTATCCTACATATAATATTTACCCTTCCATAACATAAAAGCTCATCAATAAATATAAAAAAGTATTTAATTTACCGGCATCAAACATTCCCATGAAGAGAAGGAGTATAAAATATCTTCGGAGGGTTCCCCAATTGTGCTGCTCCATGGTGTGTTCTTTTTACTGACACCTAATATCCTAAGGGTGGGTAGAATTTTATATGGTGTCTTATCGTTTTATATTTAGCTTCATTGGACTGTTATACAAGTAGTTAGCCTAAGAGCTCATTGATGAATTAGGTTTATATAGTGATAGCGGATGATTCTTGCCAAAGCAAAGCTTGGACAGCCTTGACATTACATAACAGCAACATCTGTTTCTAAGCATGTTTAGTTCTTATGAAATAACAAACCGCATTACACTTGTTGTTGGTTATTAAAAGTGAAACTCGTAGTTACTTTAAAAAATTCCCGAATTCCAGACATGATTTACAGTGCAAAGTTTATGTAGAAAGGGCCAGATTTCTCACAAGACCAACTAAACCATGGCTTAGGCTGCCATGGCCAATAGAGGTGGCATTTCTACCACTATTGTTGCTGTAATATTATCTTTTTAATACATAAAAATGCCTAGCATAGGGCTTTTCTGCCCACAACCATCATGGGTTCCACCAATGACCTTCCACTATCATTATGGCTGCCCTTCTATATTCCCCCCTTGGGCACAAGCTACTTGGCCTAGGGGAGAGTTGAGGTTGGACTATGCGCAGGCCTTAGTTCCTTATTATCATACTAGTCAAACCACGTCCTTATAGGCTGGCTTTGTTAACAGGGGTCCAGTCATGCTGGAGCAAAAGTGGTTTTCCACAAATGGTTGTCACAAGGTTAGAAGTACACAATTGTCAAAATGTATTTGTATGGTGTCATTTTTATAATTCCCAATACTGGAAACACCTAAACTGTAATGTAGGTGTGATGGTGAGGTGTCTACATACTTTGTCCTTGTAGAATAAAATTACTTTTGTTTTTTTTGTAAGAAACAAAATTATGGAAACTTTGCAAAAGCGTGTTTCCACAATATGACACATTAAAAAAACTATTTTGAACATCAGCACCTGACCTCACAATGCGTGTTTAGCTTAAATGGGCCCACAACGTTACCAGACAACTGAGGGCTGGTATAGCTACAAAGTGGGGGAACCGACTCCATATTAATGGCCATGGTTTAAGAATTGGATCTCCAGCAAGCCCATATAGGTGTGATGGTCAGGTATTGGCAAACCTTTGGCCATACAGTATAGCACTGAAGGAAGTTTAAAAATCCAAACCGAGTACCAATCCTTTCTTTTGCCTAACAAATGTCTCAGCGGTTATACTGCATTTAGATCATTATGTTCCATTTTCATATTGTTTACTCCATATCTGTACAAGGTTCAGGTGGCTGTTGTTACTTGCGTATCACATATCTACTTGTTCTGATTAATACAAGGAAATGAGCTTGATTTGTTCATGTTAAGTGACATGTGAGTTTGGCAGGTGTAGATATGGACTATCCTGTTTGCAAAAAGTAATCAGACATTCGTTTCTTTTCATGCAAGCAGAATTTTTTTATTTTACCATAATTATTTCCCCTTAATTTATCAAAGTGCTTTGTCATATTTTAACAAAATGTAGCAAGAAGGAATAACTTTAGATGAACTTTAACACCAAAAATAATTAATCATTCAGATCATCCAGAAATCTAATTAATTAGAATTATACTTTCACAAATGAATACTTAGTTTTGTTGAGCACTGGAAGTAAAATAAGATTGTATTCATTTTATTTGTAAAAAATACAATTTTCCCCTTATTTTTGCATATTCTGTAGACTCCTTGCATGAACTTCACGTAGATGTAGTTGCAATCACTGGCCAAATAAACAAGTAGGTCCTAATTTCCTGTACTACATCTCTGATATCCACATACACTTTCCAGAAACAATAATATGGGACTTTGTAGGTTCAATATTAAAAATTACAATATTATTGAAACATGTTTCAGTAAAATTTTAATTTTTGATAATTGTACCTAAAAAGTCCCATATTGTTGTTTCTGGAAATTGTAATTACTGGTGCCTGAAACAATAGTTCATGAGCATTTTGGGTGACAGTTTAGGAAGTATTAAAGTATGGAGGTTTGGGAAATATGGCTGTACGGACAAGCTATTTGTCTCTTTGCCTAGCAGCCTTTTCTGTTCTTTAGGTCAGGGAGAGGGAATGATGAATATGAAGCACACCATTGCCTTGGTATTCAAGTAAAGCATATCACAGTAGCAGAAGAATTATGATGGGGATTTTGTTTTTTAGGTAAAAGGTGACTCCCTGAGGCTGATTTAATCAAAATTTGACAAGAAAGAAAGCAAAAGTAGAATCATGTAAATTCTTTTTATATTTGTGGCTTTTGTATTTTAGCATTGTGTAGTGTTTTTCTTATAATAATGTCTCTGTATCACAAGGACCATGACTGATAGAAGCCCCAGAACAGCAATCACAGCCACAAAAACAGAAGAGGAGACTGTCCGCGGGGCCTGGGTGTTCTGTTGCTGGTCTCCTGATAAAAAAGAAATTGGAACAAACATTGTAAAAAAAACTTTATACACGAGGAACCCTCTAGAGAAGAAGGATGTAAAATTAAAAAGCTTTCTGATGAAGGGTAAAAAAAGGAAACTAGGATGGCATAAAATATAAACTACAGCTTTAGGACAACGTTGAATAACTCCAGTGGCATGCAGAATTTGGCAGCTACAGACCTTAAATCCCAGGGCTGTCCCGCATTGTAAGAGACAGTATAGTACAGCACATTTAAATATATTGTACTGACAGCCACTACCATATCTGCCTCTTAGTGTATTGTTTAATGTGGAATTTGAATATCATTTTGAATTTGAATAATAATTACCAACTCACCAGATTTAAAGACAATGGGTCCCTGGGATATTCTGGCTGAACCCAGTTGACCTTTAGAACTATAAAGGTCACGTTTTTGTCTTCTGCTAAGGCAGCCCCTGGTACAGCGATTTGGGAAGGTTTTATTGTGACAAACAATGACATTGCAAGACAGGTAGACTTCCTCGAAATTATGGAATTTAAATGCATGGAAACTGAAACGCTCAAGCCTCGGGCTGTAAACTAGATATTTCTGCAAAGTAGAATCAACTGGACACCTGAAAAAAAAAAGGGCATGAGCATTTTGACATGAACCAAGTCAATTTTCAGAAGTTGTGACACAAAGTATTAATGTTTCCTTGAATTCTTTACATGATGACCACCGTGCACCTATCAAC
Source organism: Pyxicephalus adspersus (assembly GCF_032062135.1). Classification (NCBI taxonomy): domain Eukaryota; kingdom Metazoa; phylum Chordata; class Amphibia; order Anura; family Pyxicephalidae; genus Pyxicephalus; species Pyxicephalus adspersus. Next base: position 52,801,992 of record NC_092865.1, on the reverse strand, counting down.
CAGCCCCATTCTTTGCCCAATCCATGCCTTTCCCTGATCATCAGAATGGGATTCACAAATACTGAATAAACATCAATCAGAAATTCCCCTATTTCTAACAGATTTACCTTGTATTCAGTATTTATATCAAAGCATTATGAAATATTGGCCAGTGTATGGCCAAAGTGAGCTGTGTGTCTTGGGGTCTTCTATTAAATAAACTTTCCATCTATTGCTATTTATGTGCTGGTGTTGCTGGGTCTACAATGGGGAAGAACCTGAAGCAACCCAACCACTTCTGTGAGAGCAAATCCAATCCTTGACCAGATCCATTCAAGGTTTCCGAGATCACCAAGGTTCTCACAAAATAGTCTATCTTCTCCAGTCTTGGAAAGCTTTAATAAATAACACCCTTTGACTCTAAGACCCCTTTTAGACTTGCTGCTTCCAACTGCTGCTAATAGCCCAGCCTCCCCTCCATGGTTAAACCCTGCAGTTGTTGTGTCAATCACAGCGGAACCTCAACTCTGTGTCTGCCCATTGAGAGTGGCTGAGGTTGTGGTTTCCTGTGTATTAATTTTTCGGGAAGTTGATGGATCTTTCTTCAGCAGCAACCACTTTCAACTGCCAGACAGTGAGCTGCAGTTGAAGGCTGCATTAAAGTCAAAGGAAACTGGCCACTCAAGGGCAGGCAGCAGCAACACACCTCAACCCCAATCCATCACAACCGACTGCAAGCACCTGCACAAAGTGATTCCCAACCAGTACCATTGAGTTAAATGGGAATGGTTGGGAGAACAGTTGAGCCTGCGATAGACCACTATGTACCCCAGCAGGTCTGAAATTAGCCTGCGACTATATGTAAGTTTTAGAGATAGTTAGAAGAAGCTGGTTTTCTCACAATGAAGATATGAACATTACACATAGGATTTGATGGCCAGGTTTTGACATGATAAGGCCTCTACAAGGAAATGTGCGTGAAAGAAGAAAAGAAAAAAACAAGTGCACCTGACTAAATATTGACAACAAAGAGTTTATGAATAAAAAAAATATCAAGAAGGAATCCAAAATACATTGATAACATTTGGGCTTGTGTTCCTGCCCTTTCATATGCCTTTAAAATCTGTACATTTTTTTTAGGTATACCTAGTCTCTAGGTTTCTATATGTTCCTCCATAGCAAAATGGACAATTATATCACAAAGATGTGATACATGCTAAACAAATGAATTACCCTTGTTGGATGACATTGTAATTCTTCTCCTGGTCTTGTAATGATGAGGAAGCTTTACAGCTCTCTACAAGTATCTGAAGGCTTTCATCTTCATCAGCCTGCACTTCAAACTCTACATAGAGCCAACCATGAAGGTCAACCTCATAAGGAAATGTTGTAATGGGATCAGCAAAGGCTGCAGTCTTGTAGAGTTTCAGAGAAACATTATAGTGACCCTGGGAAACCACATCCGTTATCTGAGGGTGAAAGCTCCACTCAAGGGACTCATTGGCCGCCATTTCACACTTTAGCGGGACTTCAATACGATGGACTCCACTTTCTGCCACTGTTCCATAGACAGTATTACTATACACTGTCTTCTCACCCTCACTCTGTGTGGAAAGAAAATTTCAATCAGTTTATTTAAAGTAAAGAACTAATATAAAAGTTTTCAAGACTTTTGTGAAAAAAGAAACTTCATGTGTGTTTACAAATGTGATAGGGGCTTTGAGTGAGACAATTGGCCTGAATTATTAAAGGTCTCTAAAGACTGGAGAAAATAGTTTTCCGCGGATCTAGTCCAGGAATTAAAACAATTGCCAACTAACAGCAAATGATTTTAAGTAATCTATTATAAATTTGCTGGATCATCCAGGGCCACCCATGATAGTTCTTCCTGGTCAGTCTTGGAAAACTTAAATATATGACTGTTCCATTGTTCCTCAAAAAGCCTCTGAAACTATTACCAAAATACATGCCAAAAATTTAAAAAATACAATTTTCCTTTAAATATATTCTTGGAAACCATTCATGTAGCTCACCAGAATGTAGGATCCACATCTGTTAATTGGGATATTAATGACCACAAACTTCCCCTCCAGCGTTCCCTTGCACATGGGGTCTTCAAGATGGATATCAGATACATTTAGGTTGGCTTCAGACACCAAAGATAGGGGCAGGTGGAATTCAGCTCCATGTGGAAAACAATTCAACACAGGTGAATTTTTTTCTTCTGTTTAAAACAAAAATGTTTTTGATTAGCTGAAGTGATCGATAAATGGCCATCCATTACTCTTTGTGTAATGTTATCAGTAATTAGTGTCCCACTTTTTTTATTATCTTTTTACCCATCTTTATGTATTTTCCTGACCATTCTATTTACTAGAAGCAGCTACACCTAAAAAGAACAAATGGAGTTACTTGTTGGGAGCTTGACAGAGAAGGCATGCAGGCAGCAATGGAAAAAAAACATGTGCCTGGACCAAGTTTTGTAGCAGACCTTTTACAAGCATACAACTTTTATTCTCCATTTCATAGAAGAGTGCCCCTTCTCTCTTGAAGCAGAAATTTAGCCAAAATTATTAAAGATAAGATAAGAAAACAACCTATGATGCAGTACTTTATTTTCTACCACTAAAAGTCCTCAGTCTGAGCGCCTGCATAATTCAATCTACAACCTTTAAGCCCAGACTATCAGGGACCCACCCCAGAATATGACTGGGCAGTGAAGGAAGATGTAGCAGATAAACTAATTTCTCTCTTAAGATAAGCATGTGAAATGATTCCCGTGCCCAAAAGAGCCCAAGATTTTGACATGTGTACATGGGTCACCCATCTTTGGGCCCACCATGGTTTATCATTGTTTTTTTATTTTATGTTCTATAGAATACAACCATATAATTTTGTTTTTTTACAGTTTGTGTCTCTATGCTTTAGTATGTTTGTAATATATACCACCAATATTTTTTGTTTTTGTTTTCTCTATAGCTTTTGATTCCCCTTTTTTGTTCTTTTACCTTTTGTAATGTTTTGTTGTTCTGTTTTTTTACAAAAACTTTAATAAAAAGATTTACCCTAAAAATGCAATTTGTTTACCTGCAATTAAAGTTAAGTGCAGATATATGATATATTCAGCTTTAGGTTGCCAATTTTGTGGAAAGCAAAACTCTTACAACTATTTTTTTTCCTAGTTGTACATTTAAATATTAATTCTAAACCAAGTTAATTTAGTTACCTTCATATTTGGTTTCTTGTCCCAATGAGTATCCATAGGAAACATCAGTTTCAAGTCCATAGACATAAACTAAGAATGGTGAATATGTGTGGTATATTTCATGTTGCCCACCAACTTTACCCAACCAAACTTCCAAACCCTTGAACCCATTCATTTCTTTGGTGGTAAACATGTATTGGTCCAGAGGTTTATGATTGAGGTAGAACTCAGAGACTGAAGATGCATCAGACACAATCATGATGTAGTTTTGGTAGAAAGCATCTGTCACAAATTTGTAGTACTCCCTTCTTAGTGGATTTGGTGGTACAGATAATAAAAAAGGATCATACCTATAAAAACCTTGCCTGTCTTGGAAGCTATATGAAATCATTACAGGCTTTGAGGCTGTTACGACACAGCTTTTCTGCAAAGTAAGCTGCACATGGCCCCCTTGCAGAAGAACATACTCTGTTTCATTAGCTTTTACGATGGTGCCTGTTTCTGCAGCCATGATATCAATGATATCACCAGTATGATTGGCTAAAGGAAACACAGTGAATGTTCTTCCCCAGCTCTCCACAGGATAGAGTTGCTCAAAAAGAATATCACAAGTTGTGCTGGGTCCTTTAAAACATTTGTGACCGCTGAAAACAGCCACTGGTGCTGATGTTATGACTCTGGTGCCGGTTAAGTCACTGGAGCCTTGAAACTGGATGGCTTGCTGAGGTTCAAGAGAAACTGAGAAAGTGTCCCCACTGGTGTAGAACTTTCCATTGTATGTGATAGATCCTGAGACTGATACATTCACAAAGGTTGTATGACCAACAGCCGAGGCTACAGCAAACTGACTCTCTGAAGGCCCTGGACTGGCTGTAAATACAAAGTACTCTGTACCAAGTTCATCAATAGAGAGAACAGGTGAGGAGTCCACAGTGTTTGCCGCAACATTGAAAGCAAATACAGAGATATCCACATCTGATGTCACTATGACTGCTTTGGATGATAACTGATTGCCAGTAATCATGTATTTGGAGTCCAAGGTCAATGTGGAGGTGCTCATTCTTTCAACAAATACTCTCTGGTTGAATTGTGGGTCAGAAACACTGACAATGACTGAAGCTGCTTCATCAAAGGTGGTGAAGTACAGTTGAAGAGATGCAGGAGAATAATTTTCCATAAGTACTGTGATAAAGTGTTTCTGAGCATAACCTGGTAAAAAAAAAAGAAAACATGGAACTGTAGATAAGTTCTGCATTATGTAATAAACACTCCATCAGGAATATACATACACACAGGGATATCCATCTAAAACTATGGTAGCTCCTAAAGGGTGATTCTACCAAACACCAGGCATGCAGGTAACATGGTGAGTACAAGGAGAATATGTGAATTGTACTAGGAGAAGGAGCTGGTAAGTTGTACCATGGATCTCTTACACATTCACTTAGAAAGCAAAGTCAAATCAAAGCCCATTTAGGCTAAAGACAGGCCTGGATTGAGGGCACAAAGAGGGGACAGTGTAAGGCTTGCATGACTGGGAGCTGGCAGAGCGCAGGCAGTAAAAGGGTTAACGTTAAGGTGAGATTAAGGGAAGGTAGCAAAGGAGGGTTGAGGTTATCTGGATATAGGACAGAGAGAGAAAGTTTTATAAGGAGGGGGCAAGGAAAGGGTAGGGCAAACGCTAGTGGGTCAGAAATAAGAGAAGGTTGCGCCCGCCCTGTTTTCTTTTTTTGGGGGTTTTTGGTATGGCAGATGATAAGCGGGGAGGTCCTCGAAGAAATTGGTTGTTGGTATGGTTTTCTTTGAGGGTAAGCAACCCATCTATGGTGTAGATTTCCAGAATGTGATTGGTCAAAAAAGGCTGGTTTGAGAAGTTTTGGTTTGGTGGGCTGCTAGTATTTAGTGAGAACGTTCCTGAGCTGGATTGATGCGGCTGGCAGCATACATATCACAGTGGTGCAGACCCATTTAAAGAGGAGGGGTAGTCAGAAACCAGGGGTGAGCCTTCGAGGACAGATAACCAAGGGTGATGTTCTATGGTGTAGTGTTACTGGATAATCTGTGTTAAGATATAGGTATTTATGGTTTAATGTCATTTAAAGATATTTATGTTTGTATTAAAAGCTCTACGGGCCATTTAACCATAATGTTGTGGTGTGTTATTTGGGGGGGGGGGGGGGGGGGGGGTGGATACATCTCACATCTTTCTCCATTCCACCTTTTTTTTATTCTTAAATACTTGTTGGAACAATTTAATACTTCCCTCAAGTCCATTATCATGGAATTATCATGGCAGAACTTGGGTGATCAAGCAAGCCTGGAATGGTTCTGGTCAAAGTCATCATTTGACAATTAAAAACACATTCTTGTTAAGAAATCGATTTTAGGTTTGCTTGATCACCCAGGTTCTACCCTAAGAGTCCATCGTCTACAGTCTTGGAGAACTTAATAAATCAGGTCCACAGTATACATGTCATGCCGGAGGTACTTACACATCCATTGAAAGACCCTTCTACTGAACACATTAGAACATAGAAGAGAAGGCTTAGGACAAGAATGCCATGTAAACAAATTCAGGTAATGGAAAAGGGATATTTAGGAAGTTTTTTTTATGGCTGCGATTAGTAGGGGATGCAGTTTGGAGAGAAGAATTTCAGATCAAGGAAATTAGCCAATACATTTACCTGTTCTATTGGATAACGATTGCACATAACCCACATATCACCCTAATAACAAAAAAAATGCAAGAAAAAAGCGGAAACTATAATAAATAAAATGATCCATTGCTAATAAGAAGGTCAGAACCTCCCATGCCTGTTTGAAACAGGGTAATCTGAGTGGGCAGTCTTTTTCTGACATGGCAGCCTCCTACATAGTAGTCAAAAGAACATAATAGAAATAACAAATATATTAATATTACAGCTCTGCATGTTCTATACATGACATGACCTTTTTACGGTATGAATACTACATATTGTATAACAAGGGTAACATGCATCCCCACAATGATTAGTACCTTCAAACGTATAAATCATACATTTCTGAAACAGAAGATATCATATGGATAGATCTCCTATAATTATGATGAGATATCCACATATAGAGAACTTGTATCTCCACAATTATTTATATTATGAGAATAAATACACAATTACATTTTTGTGTCATTTGTTTGGGTATATCACATTTATCTACATGCACTCCTTGAATATAAATGAGATGTTTGCCTTTCAGTTATAGTAGGCTTGATTTAATAAAGCTCTCCAAGACTGGAGAAGATGGACTATCAAAAAAGAACTATAGTGATCCAGCAAACCTGGAATAAATTCGGTGCAGGATTGAAAACATTTGCTAACTGATAGCAAATGATTTTAGGAAATCCATTCCAGGTTAGATGAAATACCCAGGTTCACCCATAAAAGTCTATCTTCTCCAGGCTTGAAGAGATTTTTAAAATCAGGCCCACCATGTTGGTTATGATATAGTCCATTTGGATAATCACCCTCAGCTTTCTAACATCAGAAAATGTCTTTGTGTGAAAATCAGATCAGTCTTACCAGTGCTTAGGAGTCCTATCAGAAGCAGGACAAGGCATTCTTTTTTCACTGTTACTCCACCACGGGCCATTGTCTCAGCTCTTGTTCCCATAAATGGGAGATGGGAATTTTATAAGTCTCCTTATCTCCTTTATTTACCTTAATTTGCATTGTTGCCAAAAAACAGTGTTGGTCTGTTCCCATGTCAATAACTTGATTCAGTTTATTCTCTTCCTGATTTTAAAAGTGTCATACTAGCTATTCTTTATTTAGGAGGAATTGTAAAAAAAAAAAACTATTATCCTCATTCATTATGTTTTATATTTATCTTTATATACATAATATCTTACACAGGCAGTGACATGAGCATGGACATATTTTTTATGCCCCAGCAATCAGTTAAGGGGGTGGGAAGCGGTTATCATTATCACAGAGACCAGCTTTAGTAAGTTTTGGATCTTGGAGTCTATATGCTTTGGTGAGCTTTTTGCGTGTTGACATTTAAAGCACATTTACTGATCCATAGTCTACTTCATCAGGGTAATACCTGTGTAATATGAAGGTAGTTTGTTCTAGGATCTAAGAAAAACATTTTTTCCTGATTTATTAAAACTCTCCAAGAATCTCCAAAACCTGGAATGGATTTCTTCAAAGTAATTTTCTTTTTGCTAGCACATGTTTTGAATCCTGAATCCTGATACACATGAAAGTGTATCCTCTCCAGGCTTGAAGAGCTTTTATAAATCACGCCAATTGTGTCATATTTGTCATTAACATCAATTGTGTTTGCAAGGCAAATTAAAAAAAAAATCTTGATTTGAAGAACCTAAACTGTTATGTATGCAATAAGCTACATAACATCAAGCCAGAAGTCAGGAAACTGGGATTCATTTTGATAGTTTTAAATGTAAGAAAAGATACAAACTCTCAAACGGACAAGCAAACCTTTTGTAGTAGCAATGCTTACATGTGGATTGTTGCCAAGAGAAGGACTTTCCATTTAAATACATAACAATTTGTATAGAAAGGATATACTGGGTGGCTCTGAATCAGACTCCTCTTCCCATGGGTCCTAATATTGCCAACATTTTCCAGAAAATATAGGTACACACACTAGAAAGGTGACATTAAACATTGGGTTTTATTTTCACTTCACATACTCCCCAGTATTTGGCAAATTATGGAACATCTGGTATTTTATCTTTGATCACCTGCCAATGTGGTAGGTTTTATGTGGGAACAAAAAGAGCCAATCAAAGCAGTTATTTTCTATGACCATAAATATCTGATAAAAAACGGGAAATTAGTGACATATTATTAAGCATGTAAGGATAATCAGTAATTTTATTTATTGTCCTTGTTAGAATCCATTGGGAACCTTGTAGATTTAAAATTTATGTAGGAGAAGCTAAAAGAGTTGCCTTATAGGGCATTTATATACAACCAACCCCCTATATATAATACAATTGAAAAGACCAGTAAACCTGGGAAAGTTTTAGTTATGGTGAAAGGGGGGGGGGGGGTAGTGGTTGATACTGTTAGCCTGACGCATTTCGCAGTTTTCCATCTTTAGGGAATGTAGGAAAATTAGAAGTCAGGCAGCTCAAGAATCATGCCAGAAAAAAAGATTGGATGTAGGTCAGATAATGAGAGTTGCTTACTTCTGAGGTGGTTAGATGTTAATGCTGATACTTAAACTTCATAACTATGCATGTTTTCGTCCTTACTAAACCTTTCCCAGGTTTACTGGTCATTTCTATTAGGTTTAAAATTAGCTGACCCCCAAAATGTTCCATTGAAGTCCAAAACAGGTTTTAAAAAACTGTTTTACAGAGAAGTATATGGTGCAAAATTGCAGGATGATTGGAGAAGCTCTGAACCATTTCCCTTAATAATTCTGACAGGGATGCTAAAATAAAAAAAGATGCTAAAATAGAAAGATGAGACTTGGTGCCACTGGAAGTTGGGCAAAGTGGACCCAGCAAAGGGCAAATTTGCAGATCAAATCTATAGCTGATCATACCGATAACAATATGGCTGTACGATGGCATTTTTCTCTACCAAAATTAAGCAGTTCTAGGTCATGCCAGATTAGATACATAGTAAATTCATATTTGAAATAAGCCTTTATGCTACATTACTGGGTAAAAAACTCTCTTTCTTAAATACAGATTCCCTTGAAGTACCCCAAAGAATGGTCTTTTAATTGCTAATTCTTTGAATTCCCTTGTATTCTGTTGAAAAGATCAAACACTTTGCTGTTTTAGTTCTGTGGCAATGTGGAAAGAATACTTTTATGAACTCCCACATGTGGGGATCTCCTGTTTTCTTATGAAATATTTTCTACTGTTATTAAGAAACAATCTGAGTTATCATTGCCAAGAGCTTACATTTCCTTTGCCCTTTGATCTTACACAGAGCTGAGGAGTTTCGTCAAAGTGCTGCTGAGTTCCTGAGTGTCCAAGTAAAAGTCATAGGTGATGTGGGATTCTATACACTGCTATGGGATTGGCATTAAAATAAGAAAAAAAACATTGAAAATAATATATTAAACCAGAGTAACAGTGCATTTGGTTAGAGCTGTGTAACTCCCTGGCAGTTTAGAAGAAAGGATGGACTAGTAGGCACTTGGTGTCTAAAGGGCCAAACCAGCAAGACTGCAATGTCTGGGCACCCTACTAGTCGAAGCTCCAAAGCCCCGCACCCTCTTGTATAAAAGTTCCAGAATTGAAAAAGTCTTCTTAAGTACCCCACCACCACCACCACCTTAGTCTATCCTGGCAGCCTTGCATACCAGTGTTACAATGATAAAATATACTGAATATACATGATGGATTTTACAGCTGATATGAAAATCATTTAATTAGTAGTAGGTTTAGTATTTTAGCTCTTGCCATTATATATAAATCAGCTGGCCTGTTCAGATTGTCCAAGACAAGGAATCAGGGGCCAATTCTGCTGCTTGCCTAGGGCCCAGTTCTGCATTAAAATTGACATATTGACACATTTTTTACTTTTTTTTATAAAAAAATGACTAATCCTTTTATATAATATTTTTTTTATTTTCTTTTTAAATACTGTTTTATTTAATTTGAAAAGGAGACCTTTTCCCTTCTGTCTTTACCACTATGGTGGTAAAGACTGAATGGGAAACTTGCAGTCTCTTGGTATACCTACGTCACTTATCCCAAAAGGCTGAGGGCTGTTTTAGAAGAAAGCCCCTTGTACACATGCCCGAGATCAAGCATGAGCAGAAGGGGCTTTTCTCCAATAAGGGTTTGCCACCTAACCTGCACAGAAGGAAGAAGATGGCGGTGCCCGGTGTGCAGTCTGCACTGGAATGAAGACAGGACGGTGGGACTAGGATCACAAAGGGATCAATGAATGGTGTGTTATTTTTTTTTTCAACCGAAAGTTCCGATTTGTTCCATCTCTATCTGGAAAGCAAACACAGCCACCTACCTCTACTGTAGGTTAAAAGTGCAACATGTGCCATCGTGTTGTTCTGCTAAGCATGGTTTGATAGGAGTTTTTATAGGACATGGAACACTGTGACAACCCATCAAGACTCCAAATATCATATTCCTTTAAAGATTCTGGCATTTCCACACATGACATCTGAAAACCACAAGGGTTGTGGGAATTGGAAGACTTCTTTCCAGTCTGAGTGGGATGCAGGTAGTTTATACCAGCATACGTCACTAATTGGGGGTCTCATTTTGATTGATGTCTAAATAGTGAAAGATCTCTACTTAAAATAAGTTAAAAAAAAGAAAGAGAAAAAAAGGAGAAGTAGTAAAAATGTAGTGTATATGATTCCGTTTGACAAATATCTAATTGATAAAAAAAGAAAACCTTGATCATAGATATAGTTATAAAATGTTGTAAAATAATTAATCAGCAAAAAATCTATAACTTATTGCTGTGTAATGTGGTATTTATCATTCTTTATCATTCTTTATCCTTTCAAAATTTAAGATAAGAGATAGAAATGTCACCATTTTCACTAATAGGCTTCCCATTACAAGAATGCTTAATTACAGTATATGTTCTTGTTAGGGGAAAGGCTTCAGAACAAAGCTGATTTTACCAGAAAGGGTTAAAATGAGAAGAGATAACATCAGTATGGTAGCCGCTGAAGATTTATAAAAAACATTTTCAGTGTTTTATTGTGATCATATAAAAATTCTATTATTGAGAAATAAAAAACAACATATACATAAATTTCTGCAGTTTTTCCTCTTCTGATGAAGCCATTTTTGATTGTTGTGAAACACTTTGAGATTGTGGGGAGATGTGTAACTTTTATACATATTTATATACTGGCTTAGATATTTCATCCATTCTGCAATCAGTATTAAACTTGTGTCATTTTTGGTTTGTTCTACATTTGTTGTATCATGGAAAATATTTATTTTATGTAATCAGTGTTTCTTGATATTCTTATATATAGCAAAGCTTCACTTTATTCACTACATTAGGTGAATACTATAGTAATTACCTTTTTACTTGAACAGCCTAATTTTCTAAAGTTATTCAATCCCAATGTTTATGAAATTACCAGCATCTTCCCTGCTGCAGGGGTGATGTCCCTACCCCTGCTAAAAATGCTACGCGGGAAGGATAGGAATCCCAAACCATACAAAATTTAAGAAACCTGGGTACGATAAGTTTACATTTTATTTATTTTTTTCTATAGGTTAATTTTTTATATTAGAGAGTTTAGAAAGGTGGAGGATGCCCAGATCTGATGAATGTCACTTGCTTTCTAGTGCAAGGTTGCCTTTAATTCGCACAGCAAGTTCAACAAACTGCCCACTTGATGGCAGTATTCTTCTTCTGCTTGTATCAAACTGACAGAGGCATCTGGAATTGTTTTAAATTTTATTTTTTATTTTTTTTGTGCTGACTAGCTCTATTTTTTTTTTAATAAACTGTATTTGAATGGCACCAACATATTACGCAGTGCTGTACATTAGGTAATGCCAATGTCAGACAGGTACAACCAATGACACAGGAGGAGGAGATGACCCTTCCCAAAAGAGCTTACAATCTAAGAGAGTTCTAATGTGTTCTATATATAGTACCAGGTAGTTTGTTTTATTGCAGAAAAGACATAGTCTGTCCCATCTGCAAAAAAATAATCTGTCTGCTCACAATTTTTGGGTTTTAGTTCTGCTGTAAAAGGTTGCTATTTTTCATCAGCCCTTTTCTCATAGATTGGCCATTGATCCTTTGTTCTGTGTCTCTCTATGATTGCATGGCCAGATCAACTCAAAAACTCACAGTAAACCTTTGCCTATAGGCAGCAAAGAAAAAAAGTAGATTTTCCTCTTTATCAAAAAAACAAAAAAAAAACAAACACAATTTATTTTACCACAAGAAATACAGCAATCTCACAGAAGTTTATTTACATTCTGCTTCTATTTTCCAATCCAGTTCGTCCCTAAAATTAAGACTGGCTTCAGGAAGTATGATTAGGCGAGTAGGATGGACTAAAATCTGGTTCAGCGTCTGTTTTCGAGATCATTGTATTCTCTTTTATAGTAATGCTTTTGTATCACCAAGGCGATGACTGAGAGTAAACCCATGACAAGGATCACAGCCACCAACATCGAAGACGGGACCGTATGCAGGGTCTGGTCATTCTGAAGACGTTCTCCTGTAGAAGTAGAGGTGAGGGACATGTTGAAGATCAAGAACAAATACTTTCTTCCTGTTCAGATTTTATTTCAAAAGTGTAATATTCATTGACATCCCTGCCTGATTTAAGTTGGACGTAAGAGTTCAGACAACTCCTGCCGAATAAGGGAGATGGTGGTATCTGCCCACTGTGATGAGACCCAACACATTCTTCTCTAATTGTAACCCAGAACATGCACTGTACTAAAAATCCTTCACTCATCATGTAGAAGAGCCAACATTCAACCAACTCATAAACAGACTTTCCAAGTGGGAAATCTCCTTGAGCACATCTAATGGCCCGCTGTGTTCAATGTCATTGTCTTGTAAATCAGAAATCGATCAGCTAAATCATGCTCAAAATTGGATTATCACTTGCATTTGTCAAACCCTTTATTGGCAAAGAAACTCAGGGCAAGAAGATCTTAAATCTTCCACTAAGGGATGAGGTATATGAACTTGGTTCTATCCAAACTTCCTTTTTAATCTCAAGGAGATTAGCCCTTTTGTTTCTTGTCTGGGGACTACACATCTATTATGTTGTGAAGAAGAGACACAATGTTTGTCAATATGTCAACTCTTGAAGAGTGAATGAAAAGTGATGATGCGTTTCGCAGCACAAAGTTTGCTTCATCATACCAACATACAGAAGACATCAAAATTCAGATGGTATCTTTTAAGCTTTGTCGAAAATATGAGTTGTATGAATGACATCCGCCTGGTACAATTTTAGATGTAATAAATGGATTTCTTTAAAAAGCATAAGAATGATAAACTCCTAACTGGGCCCAGTTCGAATCTCGGCCAGGATACTATCTGCATGGAGTATACAGGTTCTCCCTGTGTTTGCGTAGGTTTCCTCCCACATTCCAAAAACATGCAGTTAGGTTAATTGGCTTACCCCTAAAATTGACCTTAGACTGTATTAAAGACATATGACTATGGTAGGGACATTAGATTGTGAGCCCCTTTAGTGACAGCTAGTGAGATGACTATGGACTTTGTAAAGCGCTGCATAATATGTCGGCGCTATATAAATATTGTGTAATAATAATAATATTGTGTTGTATGAAAGGAAAGAAGGTTAGCACCCCCCTTTCACAAGGATTGAAGAGGTCTCTGTGACCTTTATATATTTGGTTAAGGCATTGCTACTTATGTCCTGACATCTCTAACCATGTAATCCTTTCAGCCTGAGTACATCTCTCGAAAATAATTGAAAAAACAACATTTATCTAAGGATGGGATAAAACTGCCCACCATATTTAAAAACAATGGGTCCTTGAGACAAGCTAGCCGAGCCCAGTTGAAGCTTAGAACTGAAAACATCACGTCTGTATCTTCTGGGGAGGCAGCCTTGGGTACATCGGTTTGGGGTGGTTCCATTGTGACAGATGATGATATTACAGGACAAATAGACTTCCCCAAAATCTGAGAATTTAAATACGTGTAGACTGAAACGTTGCAGCCTGGGGTTGGAAACTTTATATAATTGCAATGTAGAGTCCACAGGACACCTAAAATCAGAAAAAAAACAAAAATGTTAAATCTCCTAATATCCTAATATTCCCTACAGCCTATAACCTGCTGGCCATTGCATCTCTTTTATCAGTTAGCTCATCTTCCTGGTGACTTCGAGTATAATGTTCTATGGTTCTGAGTGATCTGTATGAATTTATAGCTATTTGCCTTCTTTATATATTACTAGATTTGTTGTAATATGCTGTGTTACAGACATCAGTGTCACAGGAACATCTCAGTTACCCTTCTTGGATGACATTGTAACTCTTGTCTGTGTTCCCCAATGATGGAGAAGCTTTGCAGCTCTCTACAAGTATCTGAAGACCTTCATCATCAGACTGCACTTCAAACTCCACATACAGCCAACCATGGAGGTCAACCTCGTAAGGAAACATTGTGATTGGATCAGTGAAGGCTTCAGTCTGGTAGAGCTTTAGGGAGATGATGTAATGGCCCTGGGAAACCACATCAGTTACTTGAGGAAGAAAACTCCACCCAAGGGTCTCGTTGTTGGCCATTTCACATTTCAGAGGAATTTCAATCCGATGGACTTCAGTTGCTGGGACTGTTCCATAGACAGTATTGACATACACAGTCTTTCCATTTTCATTCTGCATGGAAACATATTAAATTGATTTGTCAAAAAAAAATATGTAAAAACTGGTATGTATTATAAATAATTCCGCAAATGGCAATTTTGAACCTTCACACAATCAGTAAATTATTGTAAGACTTGGATTTGCTAGTTGAAAAGTTGGTTGAAATTCCAATGATTGAAAATTGAAATAATTAAAGATTGGAATGTCCTAAAATTTGGATACAGACTTTAATTAGAACCATGCATCTCACCAGAACTTTAGAGCCACATCTGTTGAACGGCACATTAATCACCACCACATTCCCCTTCTGAGTTCCCTGACATGTGGGGTCTTCAAGGTGGACATCAGACACGTTTAACTTGGCGTCAGTGACCAAGCTTAATGGCAGAAGGAACTCACCTCCGTGTGGTAAGCAGTTCAATACAGATGGACCCACCGGCTCTTCTGCTCATTAAGAGATAAAAGAACTTACATGTGACGATCAGTTATCATACAGAGTTTGATATTTCATATGTGTACATAATGCTATTTCAGTTATATTTTAGATGACTGCTCAGGCAAAATGGACTTCTGTGTTTTGAATGTAGTAAGAAAACATTTATTCACCCTCTGGATCTTCCATGCTGTCTACATTTACAAATACCAGACTAGTGCAGGCATCAAAGACATTTTTTTGTCTTTGTCCACATTTCCTGTCCTGGAGATGCACCCAAAAATAAAATGACATTTTAGCAAAGTGAGCACAAATCCCATCTTTCAAAAACATTTGTCCCCATTCGGTGATTATCAATAACTGTTTGATTTGCTGACATTGGATTGATCTGCATGATCATTGGATTTTCTTACTACTTTTGGGTCACCAACAGGGGCACATTAAAACAAATTTGACAGAAGAACAAATCTTTCTCCATTTTCTCTAAAACAACACTTTTATTTACCTGGATATTTGGTCTCCTGTCCCATTGAATATCCATAGGAAACACGGATTTCAAGCCCATAGATATAAATTATGAATGCTGAGAACCTGTGATAGATTTCATGTTGTCCGCCAACCCTTCCTAAAAAGACTTCCCAGCTTCTGAATCCACTTATTACCTTGGTGGTAAACTTATACTGATCCAGAGGTTTATGATCGAGGTAGAACTCGGAGGCCGAAGACGCCGTAGACACAATAGTGATGTAATTGTCATAGAAAGCTTCTGTGACAAATTTGTAGTATTTTCTGTTTAATTGAAAGGGAGGCACAATTATAAGAAAAGGGTCATATTCACCAGGATATGCCCTGTCTTGGAAGAGATATGAAACCATGACAGGTTTTGATGTAGTCACAAGATCACTCTTCTCCAAAGCAAAACTGAGATGAGAACCTGGTTGAAGTCGGTACAGAGTCTGGTTAACATGAACTTCAGTGTCTGGGCTTGCAGCAATTATATCAATAATGTCTTTGGTGTTATTGGCCAATGGAAACAGCACAAACGATGTTCCCCAGTTCTTCACAGGCTCAAGTTGCTCAAATATGACATCACATTTTGTGGTGGGACCATAATGACATTTATTACCACTGAAAACAGCCACCGGTTCTGAGGACACAACCCTGGTTCCAGTTAATTCACTAAAAGTTTGAAATTGAATGACTTGATGGCCCTGTAGAGAAAATGAGTAGGTGTCTCCAGGATGGAAGGACTGCCCACTGAATTCAAGAGATCCACTGAATGTCACATTCACAGCAATAGTATTATCTGCACCATTAGCCACGGCAAATTGGTTATATGACCCTGGGCCAGGGGTAAAGATATAATACTCTGTACCCAGATCTTCAATAGGGAGAACAAGACCAGCATCCGTTGTGTAGTTCAATGAATTAAAGGCAAATACAGATATATCAACATCGGATTTTACTGTTATGACTTTGGAGGATAACTGATTTCCAGCAAGCATGTACTGAGTGTCCAAGGTCACCGGGAGAGTGCTGTTTCTTTCAATGTGCAGGGTCTGGTAGAAATGGGGGTTTGATACACTGACATTGACTACAGCTGCTTTATCATAAGTGGTAAGATACAGATCCATGTGAGCGCCAGCCTCTGGGGAGAAGTTTTCCATAAATACTGCAACAAACTCTTTTTGAGCATGGCCTGATGAATAAAAAACAAATGTAAGCACATAGTCTGGTGTAACCACCAATGTAACCACCAATAGCCAGGTAGGCTCACAAGCTAGCTGTAATGGACCAGTGTCCCACATGGCAGAGTATCTTATTTGGCTGATATGGCTATTGTCTATTTATAGCATAGTCTATGGTAGTCATTCCCCAATATTACTACAGTCTTCTTCTTATAGGAGGTTCTTGAACAGGATTGAAAGGAAGAACAAACAAACATCGCACATTCATGACGATCCCTAACACATCTCTCTGCAATAAGATGGTCCCTCACAGGAAAGTCTCTCTCCATAAGACACCAACCTCCCCTGGCTTCACACAACATATTATAGTTCCACTTCCATCATGTTAAACCTAATTTCCTTCAGGCTTACAATGACCTGCATTTTGTCAAGCTTACAGCCCTCTGAACATTTCTCCCACAACTCAACGAGTGACTTCTGGCCATGTGGTTGCTTTTTTCCTTGGGAGGAAGAACCACAGCCCAACCACACTCATTCTTACTCAAGTACATGACAAAGTGGTTGTCAAATGCAGTTGATGAAAAGGAGCAAATGGAAACAGATAACACCTAAGGTTTTAAAGTCTGAAAGGGGCCTTATGTTACCTTTCTGTTGACTATTCCTCCCTGCACAACAACTCCATCTACAAGTTCCCAAATGTATCAAGTCATGAACATACATACCAGAACTTATGTGTCCTATCAAAAGGAGAACCAGAAATGCATTTCTCCCGACCATTACACTGCTACAATCCATTGTCTCAGCTCTAAGCAAATATTCCCAATGATACCTGAAGGACAATATATATTGCTTCTTATCTTTCCCTATAATAATAAAATTTTACAGAACTGTCTAAATTTCATAGCTCTTTCCTTGTCAATAATATAACATTGGTCATTTTGAACCTGATCAATAAGGGACAACTGACACATTTGATGTTTTTTTTAATAAGTTACTTATAACTGATAATTGGATTGGATAAAACCAATAACTGTGCCTTCTTTGGCACCCTCTCAAAGGTGCCATATCTTTAAGGTGTGTGTGTAGGGGGTGAGGGGTTATTGTAGCCATGAGCTAAAGGAAAGAACAATGTTCTAATACTAGTTACCAGATGAATAAATGGAATAATAAGGGTTACAGGAACCCCTTGGTTGTGACCCCGGTTTATGTTAAACAGAAGAAACTTTCTAGATCAACATACTGAGGTGGTGTCAATTTTCTTGGACTGCTGGGTGGGGATAGGGTAAATGGGCTGGAGACTAGGTTTGAAATTTAGCCATGCCATTGTTGGGTTGGGGTCTTTTCTAAATATGGCTTTATTTGGGATAGTGTACACTTTTCGTTTATAAAAGAGATTTGTATATACAGGAGAGGGGGCTCCCATTAAATAGGGATTTCAACTCTTTCCATTTGCAACCCTCCTCCCTTCTCCTTCTCACCGAATACAAACCAATGAAAGGGTTGTAACCTTTTATTTGTCTGTTGGCAATGGAAAGGTGTAGAGTGAAGTGAAGGTGGATTTGAGACCTTCAACCTTCATCGATGACTGGGGGGGAGTCTCTTAGAGAGCAAAAGAATAAATATCTCAAATTATTAAAATAACTATGTGGATAAGAATACAAAACGACAACATGTCCCATCGGCTTTCTCCTTGCTGGCTGCTTCACATGATTTATTATCATCAACTACAGAATTTATGAACGTTTTATAATACAACCTTTCAGAGAAATCATTAGACCTTTGGGGAAGGCCGGCAGGTCAGATGGAATCAAATACCTATCAGTCTAAAAAATATGACATTTTATTATACAAAGGAAAATATTTCCCCATACCATGACAACACAGATTTACAGAGAGATTGCCCATTGTACAACTACATGAAGAATATCTGTGCAGGAATACTCAATTACAAAGAGCTGCATTGCTATTATTTTTTAAATAGCACCCAAAATGCACCTTTTTAGCTACACACTATTGCATGCTATTCTTTTTATAAATAAATCATGCATGCACTGAAACCTTCCTCATCTCCACCTCACAGTAATGCTTGCCATACACTATGCAATTCTCTCAATTGAGTGGACAAAAACTGCAATTAAGCAGCTATGTTTTTCTATTGTTCATTGGTGATCAATCCTTGGGGTCTTTTATTAAAGCAGTGAATTTGACATTCACTAAACATTCTCTGGTGCATAATCACAGCCATTCAAATCACATGAACCTGGAAGATTCTCTACCACAAAATGTTTGCTGAATGTCAAATACCCAGCTTTGTAAGTAGACCCCATTGAGCACAGAAACCTTTGGTCCAATGTTTATGTCAACTGTACACAAAGCATACGGGCCTGCCCCAGGCCGTTAACAAAAGTCCTACTCACAACAAAACAAGCGAGTCCTTGCAAGCACTTTTACTGCATTAGAAAAAATTGCTTGCGATACCTAACACAAAGCTCTTTGAAAAGAAATTAGTCATAATGGTGTCACCACCAGCAGATGATGAGGGCTCAGGAGGACAAGTAAAAGTGAGCTGAAAAATGACATTGTGGAAAGATCAAATAACAATCTGGGAGGAATGCCGGGGCAATTAAGATGCCACCTGGCCGAGGTAACGAAGGGCCCATTGCCACAGGCTGTTGTTCAAGGTCTGACCTAGGCGGCCCTTGCAGTTGACCCCATGATTCAGACACATTCCACACGGGCTGTTCACCTGCAGTGAAGATGATGCTTTCTTGACACAGAGCTGCCCAGATCCATTATCCACGCCATTGGATGCCTTGAGAAAGCTATGTCTGGGAATTTAAAAAACTAAAAAAACATAAGGGTGACTCAGGGAGAAAATGAGGAGCAGGCGTAGTTGTGTTTACTGACAACAATGCCATCTGTCTGGATGGGGAAACACTCGGCTGCCTGTGTTTCGGGGCCCGTGCGGACAATCAGGAATTGTGTCTAGATGTTGTGACCTGAACGTACCCCCTGCAGTCATATTTGTGTTTTCAGCTAAGAAAACAGCCCAAGGTGGCACAAAGGTATTCAAGTCATTCTATGCTGGCTTGTTTGTTCTGTTATCAGCTCAGCAGAAAACAGATAAATGTTTGGGGTTAGAAAGAGAGAAACTCTGAGATGTAAAAACCATCCGACATTTAAAAGCTATCATTATCACTTCCATTTCTGTTATATTTCTTGTATAAAGACCCAATCGTTCGTGGGCACTGTATAAAATATGAACATACATTCCACATGTACTATATACAAGACAGATAACAAGAAACATAAAGACATAGATCAATATCATAATAAATATTATTATCCCTTTTTTTTGTACAGCGCTGCGTAATATGTTGGTGCTATATAAATCATATTTGTTAATAATAATAATAATAATAATTATATTAATGATTTTAATTCCTATTTTTGTATACAGACCTGATCATTCCGGGGCACTGTATAAAATATGCACATACATTCCACATGGGCTATATACTAGATAGATATATAGATAGATAGATAGATAGATAGATAGATAGATAGATAGATAGATAGATAAATAATAGAATTATTATTATCTTGTATTGATATGGTGCTGACATATTACACAGCACTTTATAATTAATTTTATATAAATCATTATAATTCCTACTATTGCATGAAGATTGCACACTGTAAAAAAAATATAAACATACATTTGACATCGGCTATATACAAGATAGATAGATAACGAGATACAAAAAGAGATAGATCAATCAATATAATTAATATATAGATTTTTATCATTCTTATTGTATAAAGACCCAATGGTCCTGGGGCACTGTATAAAATATGAACATATATTCGGCATGGGCTAGATACAATATAAATGGATAGTAGAGGAGATTGGGTGGTTTCTTTCTGTCCTCTCATAAATGGTTTCATGTTTTATTTATTTACTTGTATTTATATAGCAGAGCTTTATAAAGTCAATAGCCACATCAGTAACTGTTCCTCAAAAGAGCTCATAATCTAATGTCCCTTCTATGGTCATACTATGTCAATAATACAGCCTATGGTCAATTTTAAAGGGAACCCAATTAACCTAAATACATATTTTTGGGATGCGGAATGGAAACCAGAGTACCTGGAGGAAGCCCACGCAAACATGGGGAGAACATACAAATTCCCTGCGGTGTCCTGCCTGAGATTCAAACCTAAGACTTAGCACTGCAAAGGCAAGAGTGCTAGCCAAGGAGCCAAGCATGCTTACCTTCTACACCTCCATCCTTTTGTTGTTTTAATCACAATGGGTTTTCCTATTACACCTTGTCTGAAAGTATTTTGCCTTTTCCTTTATTGCCTCCTCAAGTGAAAAGTTGATTATTTCCCTGTTTTTGCTCCTAGGATGTCCCTGGTTAAGTGGGTTGTCCCCCCTAGGTATGATAAAACTGAAATAGATAGACCAATAGATGGATGAATAAATAAATACATAGAGCAGTGTTTCACAACCTTTTTAAGAAAGGAATGCTAGAAATAACTTTCAGGCCTTCAGGGAACCCCGGCTACAAATACCATGCCCATAACTCATAGTATATTAGTGTGGTGGTCGAGGAGAAGAATTCCACATTGCTAGCCATTGGGAAGAATATCACCCTTAAAGATCATCGGTGTCACCTAAACTGACCTTCAAATTGTTCATTACTCAAGGAACCTCTAGCAACCTCTGGAGGAACCCTGGTTGGGAAACTCTGACCTAGAAGAATAGATTAAATTTAGAAACTTGAGTAGGTAGATGGGGATAACAAACAATAAACATGGCAATGTACTGCAGCCACCAACACATTGCATCATTTTTGTTACACATATTGTTGTTTGTGATTGTCTTTGCTTTATTGTATCGTTATCAATACAATTTTGTACATCACCACAGCGGATGATGGTGGCATTTATAAATAGCAGGAACAGCAGGGGGTCACATTGGTTCTGGCAAAAAGGAAAACTGAACTCAAAGTTCCTGATCTGTTCTCAGTATTCCTCATTCAGACTCTGTCAATGATTTAGATGTTCAAAATGATGCGTTTGGGAACTTGTAAAACTTTCATGAACGGCATCTGTTGTGGATGGTACATAATTAAAGTGCACAAATAATTGATGACTAACATCGGTATCGATAATTCATTAAGCTTTATAGTGCATAATTCATCAGATGTTACTGTCTGTGGATAATTCATTAGGGTATTGTATCCATGAGTGGGAAGAATTGGACTTGGTGTTCAGCAGAAGCCCAACTTGGTATTGTTGTCATGAATATCTCAGTTAATTAGTCCGCTTTGGAACCTTTCATTTAATTCGCTGCCCGTTGGAGAAATTTGGTGGCAGCTTACCAAACACTAAAAGACAAATTGGACTTTCAGCTGAGGGCCCCATTGACATTTGTGCATGTTGTCCATGCAGTACCACATTGCAAAGAGATATATGCAAATAATTTATTTATTCTGAATGGCACCCCAGTGCAGCTTGCCAGCACACCTTCATTGTATTATATCACAATATATATTATACCATGGCCCATGCGTTGCAGGTAAACAAAAAAAAAAGGGCATTCGATTCTTTTCATGCTTTGTCATCTGGTAGGCAGCCCATTTAAATGATTGGATTGCCTTACCTGACTGCTCGACAGAACAATGCACATCTATTCAGTTGCATTTGTGGTTGCATAGGTGTGAACTAAGCTCATCCTTTATCAGTGTTCTGCAGTGAAGGACCCTTGTTCTTTGTTTAGAAGCAGTGGTCTCTCTGCAGATGTCAGGCAAACCCCGTTAAGTCAGAGCTACAGCCAGCAGGGCAAATGCTGCCATTGATTGGAGAGCTTGAAATATATTTTTAGGATGGCCTGAGAATTCTATGAGTTGGTTAGAACCAGGGATATAGGAATGTATCACACTTGAATTTTTATTTTTCAGCCATGTACAAAATTCAGGTGGTCATTCTCGCCTAGTCAACTGACATTATTCATCAATCCATCCTCAATGATGGAATAAAAAATGACTGATCAGGTACAGCCGCTATGAAGGAGAGCACAACGGCCTTTAGGCTTGGGCAGTGTGCAGTCAGTCCTAGGTGAATATGCAACGTTTCTGGAGATCTGAGATCACAGTGCAGTGTTTCTCAGCCAGGGTTCCTCCAGAGGTTGCTGGGGGGTTCATTGAGCAATGAACAATTAGTACCTCTCAGGTCAGTTTATGTGACACCAATGATCTTTTTGACTATCTGTAAGGGAGACATTTACCCAATGGCCAGCAATTATTGTAATGTAAGAGACATTCTTCCTAATGACCACCATACTAATACACTGTGAGCTGTGGATATAGCAATTATACCCAGGGATCCCTAAGACCTTAAAGTTATTTCAAGTGTTCCCCCAAGTTTAAGAAAATCCCAGGATCCTTGATACTTTTGTCCCTTGTGTTAAAACACACTTTGCCAGCAGGGGGCACTGCATACCAGCCTGAATCAATGATATTGATTACAGCAGGGAGTTGATCTCATTCTAATAGTTTCCGAATGTTGTAGTTTCTCCCTTGAGAGCAGAACATATAAACACTGCATTCCCTACATAGTTTTTCTATTGGTAGACATATATGGGAGATTCCGGACAACGCTTTATAGTGATATAACGCTTAGAGGAAGAATGAAAAATGTGTTGGTGCAGAATAATGGCCACTATTTGTATCAGTGTTTTCCCTGTTGTGTCACAATGTGTCATCACCTGTGTTACATGGACAGTGATTGATGGGTCAAAAAAAAAAAAAAAAGCATTGATAATGATCTCCAAGTCTTCAGCTCAGTACAAGCGCTAGATTTTAGTTGCCCAAATGTTCATTTGTGATTGACTGGAGTCCCTGCCAATCACCCCTATTGACCACCACATTAATGTACTGTGAGCTGTGGATATAGTAATTATAGAAGGGGTTCCCTGAAGACCTATAAGTTCTTTCAAGACCCCCGCTCCAGATAGAAAGGTCAAAAATAGTTAGAGTTGTGTCATTGGTGGGAATTTAATCCAAACTTCCCACAGCTTTAAAATTTCACCTTGCTGCAAACATGTTCCCATCAGAGGCCAGCATTGGACAAATGACATTGAGGAGCAGCTTTGCTTGTCGTACGGTAGGGAGGAAGTCAGCAGGAGTAAGAAAGAGGGAAAGTAATACTAATTCTTCCTTTATTTGTCCCCTGGACAAAATGAGACTTTTACCCTTGCAGTGTGCAGAAAGGGAAGAATTATTGGGAAGGATAAAACCAAGACCCCCAACATGACATGCTAAGCATTTGGTTATCACACTAGTAAGTGATTTGAACACTTTGCATCTATGAAGTTCTGAGCACGTGAAGCATGGAGTTTGTATGTTCTCTATTTAGTTTTCAATTTTTCTAATTTTTCTAATTTCCAGCTACAATAAAAAAAATGCACGTATATGATATAATGCTATAATGTAAATATATAATGAATACCAGCACTACTGTATGGGATTTCGCTACTTTTTTAGGATTCCACATACCCTGAAAGTAGCACTTGATACCAATGAACATTGACATATACTTTAATTGGACCATTTTCACTCATTTCGGTTTTTGTTTTGTTTTTTTGTTTGTTTGTTTTTTACTATTTGTCCTGCTCTATGTATATTGATCTCATACCTGTATTGCCATGTTTGTTTGTTTTTTTGTTCCCGTTCAAAAATATATATATATATATATATATATATATATATATATATATATATATATATATATATATATATATATATATATATATATATATATATATATATATATATATATATATATATATATATATATATTAGATATAATAAGGCTTTGCTTTACTCATGTAGGATATAGAAACAATTGCTTTAATGACCATTCCTTCCTGAACATACAGCCCAACTCTCCATTCTTCACCAGAAGCAGGGGGGAAATGCCCAGCTCCATGGAACATGTGATTCACTCCAAGTGAAAGCATCTGGGCCAATCAGAGCTGTCAGAGTGGAGGTCCAAATTCTATTGTAAACTGTGACTCACAACTTACACAAGACTTTCTTTTACGTGTGTCACTTGATTGGAGGGAAAGGAAACCTGCGTGGACAAGAACAATTCACTTTAAAGTGTATGTCAAGGCAAAACACCCAAAAAATCTCTCTATATAAATATTTTTAAATTATATATATATATATATTCCCTTTCCATTGAACAGATTGACACTCTGTTCTTCTGTCACTGGAAACAATCACAAGAGATCATTTCCAGCGACAATCAAGCGGCTTTAGTATCTGATATGATTGTGAGCTCTTGGGGATACAGGCACCAAAATGAACATTTTGAATACTCCATACACGGGAATTATCCCTTCAAATACTAAATGATCTCAATAATTCCTTTCCATTGCCCTGCAACTTTATCTTATTATTATATATTCCGGTCACTGCAGATCACATTGCAGAAAACTGAAGTGCTCCATTATTATGAGATTAGTGTCTGAAAGCAATTAATCTGATCCACCTTAAGCATTTAATCAGCAGCTGTATTGTTAATGTGTGGTTTTGTGGATCTGGCATTCAGGGAAGTGTGTGATGCACAGGGGCCCCTGGGTGGTTTAGGTGCTAAGGAATGTGACACATACAGGACAGCTGTCTGACAACCCTGGGGATCTGTCATCAAACAGATGTCCACATCACATGCAGACATAGACACATTTGGTGTTAAGCAATCGTTTTGTCTGCACATAAATGTTTACTGTTGGGATGATTGCACTGTTGGGATGAACAGAAAAATGAAACAGCAGCTGAAATATTAAAACTTCTTAAAGCGGAACTAAACTTTATACTCACCTGTCCCGTTCCATCACGGCCGCTGCCATTTTCTCCCTTCTTCTCTTCCGTATTTTGACCTTCAGCTATCTTGATTTGCAAGGCAGGATGATCCCATGCAGGCGTGCAGCAATTGCAGGGCATTTTGATAGTTCAATGGAGCAATCAGGCAGGTAGGAATGGATATCACCTGTTCCACTCTTCAATAAAACCCTGCCTGTTTCCAAATTTTTAAAGTGGAACTAAATTTTATTTATACTCACCTGTCCCTGCTCCATCACCAGCGCTGCCATCTTCTTCTATTCCATATGCTGACCTTCAGTCATCTAGGTTAGCAAGGCCAGATGATGTAACTCTTGCACAGGCGTGCAGCAACTGCAGGGATTGCAGGGTAATTTTACAGCCCCATGGAGTGATCAGGCAGGTAAGAATGCCTATTCCAAAAGGGTTATCACCTGTCCTTTGCAATAAAACCCTGCTTGGTCCCACATTTTTAAAGTGGAACATTCAGTCCAGAAAATATTTTTAGCTTTTTATGATTTGGTATTTGTTTTTGCAATTCGGCAATTGTGTTATTTTTTTGCTTATCATTGATATTACCATCACATTTTTTTGGACTGTAAAAAGACCATTACTGAATATGATCCAGCTATATGGAGACATTAGATTTTCATCACACGAGATGAAGATTTCTGATCTCGTTGGGAAACAATTTGGCATCTCTACAGCTGCTCCCCTGTTGCTCCGGTCTGCAATATGACCAACTGAATGACCGACAGCCAACAATTACAGCTGTTTCCTATGGGAAAGGTCCAACAAGCTGCCTCCCACTTGCATTCTCCCCACAATTGAATGAATAGCACGGTCTCTACAGCGAGTTTGTTCTTACTGCTGTTGGAGGTGATCGCTAATAATTGTTCTAATGACAATTATTGCAAATGTGTGCATAGTTTTAGTTCTTATGCCTGCAGTTGGCTTTGGTTTTAGGATGGCAGCAACCTGAACTGTAGGTAACTCAACCCTAACCAACCTTAGAAGCAAACCTTTATCCTTGAATAAATGAGAATGTGCTTACTGCTAGGGCTAGGCAAGGCAGTCAGCCAGCTGCCCTGCAACGTTGACCAAAGTTTTCCATATCAGTTAGGTTTTATGTCCCTGCATGCCCAGGAAAATATTTACTTCCCATTGGCATTCAATCAGATAAAAATATTCTGATGCAAGTTTGAAGGGAATTCTCCACTGATCAATTTTTTGGTTTCTGATAGGTTGTGGATAGATTGGACATGTAGGTAAATATTAATTGAAAGAACATAAGTTGTATCTCATGTACAAATGATCAAATATGTCTGGCTGGACTTCCAGTTTCAATTCTAATCAGAACATCCAATCAATTGTTTAGGTGTCACCAGGTTTTTCAGGAGATGTTAGCCTCTTCGATAATAATTATATTATTGGGACATATTTTTCACCTGCTACAAATTTATGTTCATGAGTAAGCCCGGGGACAGGTGATATACGTAAATCTATGTACACACGTCAAATGATTGTCAACAGAGTTGGACAGTGGTGCTCATTTTGGGTGAAACCTAGTGTGTGAGACGTCATTCATCAGTACAGAGGGGTCCTGCTCCATTATCCACCCCATCCCCTCTACATTGAACAGATTGGCCCAGTGATTGTTTGTTCATTTGTCAATGGAAATGATCCCAAAACATTGTTTTCAGCAACGGTAATCTGACATCTGTAGAGGGTTTAGCAGAGCCTGTAAATGAGATTAATGACTATTGTGTGACTCTTTGATACAAATTGCAGTTTATGGTACAGCAGTTGCAATAACATTTCTATTTGGAATATAGACTTCGTGATGGGGTGCAGCTTCTTTACTTTTCTGGTAATCACAATTAGTGCATTGAATGGTAACAGGCACACCACGCCTTTGCACATAACGGTGCCAGTATTTGGCAGCCCAATGCACTCTTTCAGCACATGTGCATTGCCAAAAAAGATTTTTCCATGCTTTTGGGATGTTTGGCATCCTATTCAAGTGAATAGGCTGCCTATCAAAATGCATGTTAATTCACAGCCACAGTGAATCTGGTGGCACATACATCTAATGGGCCCTTAGTCATTGTATTCAGAATAATAAAAAATATCATTCTAAGTAGCCCCTGATTGCTTAAACAATAAAAAGTACAAACATATAACATGGATCACTTGCGTTTGCTGTGCGTTTTCCAGTAGGAGCTGGTGGAGTCAGCAATTCACAGGTCATATTGCAATCTCAGGCTGAATGTATTGCAGCGTTTCCTGTAATCATGTGTCCACACCCGGCCATTGTAACTGATCCATTTCCTGTGGTCTCCACCACTTACAACCTCAATTCAAGGTTATGATTATAATTGAAAGTGATATGAGGTTGGAGCAGAGGCTAAGCGGAGGAGTAAAACAAAACCGGGACTTCTGGGATGACCCCACTTAAGATGCAATGCACTTAGCTTCTGAACTACTTCTAACCTTTGTGATATACACCTGGTAGGTAAAAAAAACACCTTCAGTTGAGTAGATTAACTCAGCCCAGGGTATTTTAAAATCCAGGAAAGCTCTGGAGGGGTCAGGAGAAGTAAAGAACTTTTTTGTTTAGTTCTGCTTTAAGACGTGCCATCAACGCACCTCCGGGTCCTGGACACGGCTGATGTCAGTGCCAGCTGTGAGGGAGGATGGACAATGGGAGAGCACAAAGGAGTGCAAAGTAAGTATAGGTGGTCCAAGGGGTCATTGGCAGAGACACGGTGGCAATGTTACTTTGGACCAACCTTTTTCCTCTTTTTAACATGGTGGAAGACTTTCAGGTCTTAGGGAACCCCTGACAATAATAACAATATCCAAAACTCACAGTACCTTTGCATGGTGGTCAATAGGATGATTGTCGCTTACACTGGCCATTCGGAAAAATTTCATCCTTACAGATAGCCAAAAAGATCTTTGGTGTCAGTGGTAACTAACCCGAGAGTCACAAACTGCTCATTGCTCTAAGAACCCCAGCAACCTCTGGAGGAACCCTTGTTAGCAATGGGTTGTACCATCTTCAGAAGTCATGGATTACTGCAGAAACTAAAGAGTAACTGTAATAAACAGATCCGGAGGACTTCCCAATTAAATGCATAACTAAGGACTAGTAAAGTATCAGTTTTGGAGATAAACTAAAGCTCATCAAAGCATGTCAGACACGAAAAAAGATTTAAGGTGACATTTTTCATTTTGGCAGGCTGGAAAGTTGAGGATTAGGTTGCGAGCTTCACAACTTTTTTTAAAAAAGATTTTCAGCTGACGCATTTTGGGTCCTTTAAGTTACTCCTACTCAAATCTTCCCGCTGTGTGCAGAAACGGTACTTATCTTCCATCGATAAATATAGTCATTTTTCCATCTAAATGACAAATTGTGTTTCCTGAATTAGTTCGGAGGATTTTGTCTTGTTTTTTAGCTACCAGAAAATGACTAAGGGCTGCTTTATATCCATGTAACAAAGAAATTTATTGCTATTGTCAAGCCAGCAGTAAAAAAAAAGCTAAAAAGGATTTCACAACCTACGATTCACATTAACGAGCAGCTGCAGGCACCAGGTAAAATCAATCAGCAACCATTGTCACTGCGCTAAAGTCAGAACATTCAGTAAATGTATTTTTAAAGGATATGTAAATCCAAATGCTTGGTACACACTTTCAACTTCCATCACCTGAAACAATCGTTGGTGAATGTTATAGGTGGATGATTGCAGTGTAGACTGGCTGCTGGGCTTTCTGATTAGAAACCAGTTTTGTTCTATAGAGAGGGGAGGTCAGGGGCGACTCATTGCAGAGACATTGCAAAGAAAATCACAGCAGCAATTAGCATTGATTCCAGTTCTTTCTGTGAGCTACAGATCACCCCTACCCCATGCTAAGGTAGGTACATACCCTAGATTATTGTCACCACATAGACATAGAGGCCAAAATCTTGCATGTGTAGAGTGGTTCAATGACATTGTCATTATATCTGTCCTGCTGGATCAAAGAATGACAAACAAAGATGCACAGTGGGGAGCAATTTGCTCACCCCCCCCCCCCCCCCCCTGTGACCCCCCCCCCCCCCCCAACTCTCTTCATAAAACAGAACATCACTGTGAGTACAGCGCTCGTTTGCTCTCGGGTCACTGGAAATGCCCCCAGCAGTTCATACATTACAGTTGCCCTGTGCCTGCTGCCAGGAGTAATCAACATACACTGCTTGGCCAAAAATTTCCCCAAGCCTGTGGGGGCAGTGTTGTGATCTGGGATGTCTGTGGGGGCTGTGTTATGGTCTGGGGTGTCTGTGGGGGCAGTGTTATGATCTGGGGTGTCTGTGGGGCAGTGTTATGATTTGGGGTGTCTGTGGGGGCAGTGTTACAATCTGGGGTGTCTCTGGGGGCAGTGTTATGATCTGGGGTGCCCATGAGAGGCAGTGTTATGATCGGGGGTGTCTGTGGGGCAGTGTTATGATCTGAGGTGCCCTGTGGGAGCAGTGTTATGATCTGGGGTGCCTGTGGGGGCAGTGTTATGATCTAAAGAGCCCTGTGGGAGCAGTGTTATGATCTGGGGTGTCTGTGGGGTAGTGTTACGATCTGGGGTGTCTGTGGGGGCAGTGTTATGATGTGGGGTGCCCATGAGGGGCAGTGTTACTAACTGGGATGTTTGTGGGGGCAGTGTTGTGATCTAGGGTGCCTGTGGGGGCAGTGTTATGATCCAAGGAGCCCTGTGGGGGCAGCATTATGATCTGAGGAGCCCTGTAGGGACAGTGTTATTATCTGAGGTGGATGTAGGCACACTGTTATGATTTGGGGTTGCTTTAGTTGGTCAGGTCTAGCTTCAACAATATTATGTGCCCAAAAAATTAGGTCAGCCGACTCCCTGAAAATACAGAATGACCAGGTTATTCCATCAATGGATTTTTTCTTTCCTGATGGCACAGGCATATTACAAGATGACAATGGCGTGAGGGGTTCAGGGGGCATGAGACATCCTTTTCACCCATGGATTGGCCACCACAGAGAGCAGACCTGAACCCCAATGAGAATCTTTGGAATTTGCAGTAAGACTTTACACAGCACCGACTGTCCCATTATCAACACAAGATCTTGGGGGAAAATATACAACCTGGACGAAAATAAATTTTGTGACATTGTATCAGCCTATTTAAGTGATACCATGGTGAATGTGTGCTGTAATAAAAGCTAAAGACTAAAGGCAGTCCAACAAAATTAACAATATTCTTCACTGCAACACCTGATCTCCCAAATTTGGAGAAGGGTCCACATAAGTTGGGCACCTGGGTAGGTATTTGATCATTTATTGTTTTTGTACAGCAGGCAGCTTAAACAGAAGAAAAGCTTTCTAACTCACTTTGCACCATAAATAACCTCATCAGACAAATCTGTGTTAACTGAGCCTTTAAAGCACTTTTGCTGGATTTGTGTGGTTCTGCTTAATTGAAACACAACATTCCATAACCTCTGCTGTACAATCCCCCCAGGCGATGTCGGGCACATTCTTTGAATTTTGCTTTTTGAAGATGGAGCTTATACCTACAAATATATGTGAAAATATGCCATAAAGTATGTGGGTTGGATAGATTCCTACTTGTTTCCTACTTGTGTACTTAATTGCGATGAGGAGGTTTGACAGCTGGAGTAAAACACTTTAACACAAGCATGTTTAGGCACCGTCCTTACCAATTCCTGTCTGCCTGGCATGTCATGGGATGTCAAGCTACTGGCAAAGCCCCTGAGCGGCCCCTTGTTTGGAGATAACATGGCGGAAGAGTCGGAAATGCATTAGGATTAATACTAAGAATTACTTATCTCACTGTCAGAGTTCACTTGTGTGTTTATATATATCCCCAGTGGCACCGCAGAATATTTGATGTATGGATGAAGTGTAAGGGGTCCTAGAGATTCTGAGATGTAATATAGAAGGCCGAGGTTAGGAGTGGCAATGAGCAAACTCTGATTTGGAAAATTTAGGTGAAATGATTTACTTATCAACAGGTACCAGGGTTTGCTTCTCCCTCGTAAGGAAAATATTACTATTAATATTATTATTATTATTACACAGTATTTATATAGCGCTGACATATTATGCAGGGCTGTACAAAGTCTATACCTACTAGATTGTAAGCTCTTCGGGGCAGGGTCCTCGCCTCCTATATAACTGTCTGTATTATTCTGTCATTTGCAATCCCTATTTAATGTACAGCGATGCGTAATATGCTGGCGCTATATAAATCCTGTTTATTATTATTAATAATAATAATAATAATAATAGTCATGTCACTGGCTATCCCTCGAAGGGTCATTACCACTATCTAAGGTCAATTTTGGGGGGAAGCCAATTAACCTATCTGCATGTTTGGGAATGTGGGAGGAAACCAGAGTACCCACAGGAAACTCTTGCAAACATAGGGAGAATCTGCAAACTCCATGCAGATAGAGCCCTGGCTGGGATTCGAACCTGGGACCTGGGATTAGCTCTCATGGGTTACAAATTTTTAAAGTAGTTTGTGAATGAATCTTTCATTCTTTTTGTAGTGCTCAGAATGATTGCACAGTACAGGATCGAGTGGCAAGGGATCACGGAGCAACCCATTGCTAAAACACTACATGAAGTGTGCTCACCATCCCTTTGAATAAGGAAGGTATATTATTGGCCCTGCTCCTGCACCACTGAAGTACCCCTGAACCCTAGCACACCTAGATAGTAATCTATGTACCTGTCCTATGCACTGTTTCCAATCCTTCTAAAGGTGCGTACACACTTCCAATTTTTATCGTTCCAATCGAACGACGAACGATCGATTGGGCAAAAAATCGTTCGTAAAAAAGTAACCAATGACGCCGACGAACGAGGAAAGTCGCTGGAAACGAACGACCGGACCGGCGGATCGGATTGGACGACGATCGTTGAACATCGTTCGTGTGTACGGTCGTTCGTTGATCGTCCATGTTCAGAGCATGCGTGATGAACGAACGTCCATTCACTTTCCTGTCGTGCACATAGTTCCTCTATCGCTTAAACGATCGTATCTATTGTGTGTACAATATCTATGAACGATCGTGTCGTTACCTCTATGTGCAGGATCGGTGCTATACGATCGTTCGTGTATATCGTGCATGAACGTTCGTCGTTCGTTTTCCAACGATAATAATTGGAAGTGTGTACGTAGCTTAACTGTCCACCCAAATCCTTATGCTATCATTTAGGATGCCAAGTTCCTGCTGCAGCACCACCCTGAAACTCTTTTTGTTGATCATTTTTTGGACACCTGACTTTTCTTATCCCAGTACACTTGCAATGTTTTTTTCAACAGCTTTAAAAACTATAGAAGCAGCCATTGCTGTCCTCCTTCTTGTGATGTGGCTGTCATGTTATTTCCTGGCTATAGCAAAAGCGGCTGTTTTTAGTGTCATGTACTCCAAGCTGCAATGCAGGGAATTGTATGGGCTGAGGGACCTCTCTCACCCATTAGGTAAAACCCAAGGCTACTGCTAGATTCCTGATACATTCCTTTTGCCGGAGCACTCCTCCTGTGTATGGGGAGAGAACAGAGTGTATTTTTTTCCAGTGTCAAAGACCAAAAACAAAATCACATCCCGGAAACTAAGCCACATGTAACAAAGTGCACAGTATTTTCCATAATTAAAGAAGAACTCCAGCCGTTGCTCAACTTCAACGTCTGATCACCATAGAGTTCTCCACTTGGCAAATGTTGCCTAAATGGCACCTTAATAATATTGTGATCTCTGTCATTCAACAGTGAAAGTTGCACTCTTTTAGTCCTCAGCTTATCACCACTTTTGCCCATAAGGCAAACAGGTCGTGGCCAGAAAAAATGATTTGCATATAACAAATGTGGGAATATGACCCCGTCCTATGCTCCTGCACCAGCCTAGGGTTCTACTTTAAAGTGCAATTGGCATTCAGTAGGCAGAAGTTTTGCATGTGTTGGCCACATTAGTTTTCTGTTTGCAGATGAAGCATTGTCAGCCAAGGGCTATAAGTTTGTTAGGGTTGCTGTACTCCTCTGTACACCAAAACAAAAAAAGACGGAAGGTTCTATAGTCCACAGAGGAGAACAAGGCAAGCACTACACAGGCAGATTTTGAGCTTACAAGATTTCTTGCAGCATCAATAGGCAAGTTTTGCATCAAGCCAATATAACAAAATTGCTCTCAATGAATATTTACCAGACCTAAAGGGGGAAAATAAGAGTAGAAGTCTATCAAGTGCCAAAATATACAACACATACACATATGTAACAGAATTTACAGACCTTTTTATCATATGCCATGTTTTCATAGCAATAAATAGCAAAATAGTTGGCTATAAAAAGAACCACAATCAACAGAATAAAACTCGATAAAGCAAAAACAACATAACTAAAAAATTCAGATAAAATTGCACGCAATATGAACAGAGGAAATATCGCATGCTATGCGCTGCGTCTCAAACCTGGCATCACTTTCAGCAGGTTGAGAGGTTCAAGAATTTCTGCGCATTGCATTATCGCAATGAAAACAATGCAAAGCTTATCAGGGCCTCATACAGTAAACCATTACATTGTGCCATCGCTGACCAAAAATAATACAACTGTGACCTATTTATTTGGGGAATGCGCTGCTCTGTGACAGCTTAATCGTTGTGCATTTGTCACAAGCCAACAAATTCCAGAGGAGGGTCTGACCGGGGAGCATGAATGACACGGATAATGGCAGATTACTAACAAGAATTTGGTGCATATTGGAGATATGAGGAGGCGTCTGTCCTGCTTCCCACATGATTGCATCAGGCGTACGTCATGGAGAACCTCTATGATTACCTTAGCCTTAAAGTGGACCTGTCCTGTTTTGGGAAGCCATTTAAATCTTAATTCCAACTGAATAATGTATTTTTTGCTAAAATAATTACACTTTTGCACCTCGGTATGTTTTTCTCATGCAGCCACTTTGCAACCCAAAAGTGATAAATACAGGACATCATGTCATGTGTGCTCTTACTTAAATAAAATGGTGCGCTGTGTGTATTTCTTGCAGATTTATGTAGTAAAACTTTCACCCATGCAGGAGCTTCCTGTAATGAAGTCCAGCCCCTGCTGCTCTCTCTCCTTCTCCAGGGTGGCTGGTTTTGTATCCACCCCTTTGTAGTTTTCTGCAGGCAGCCTGTAGTGTGTTGGGCTTCTGGGTCTCCCCCACAGCTCTTCTTTTTGCACAAGTTATGTGCAGCACATAAATGATGTCACTGATTCCTTTTTATGGTAAAATCTAGGATTACAAAGTTGATTGGACAATGCACACAGTGCACCAAGTAGATTATGGACATGTTGGAGTCACAGAAATCCTCCAGACATGTCATTTCCTGCTTTTGTGATTGGCTTGCTGAATTTCCGAAAAGTCTGCCCAAATTTAAGGGATCCCTTGCAACAGGAAACTCTTTAAGGTTTATTAGTTCTAAATGATGCAGACACTGTGACTTCCCTCATTGGAGCATGAGAAGTGATGAATATTTAGGATACGTTTTGCAAAACACATGGTGACACCAACAACTTTTTCTGCATCAAGGTAAAAAGTAGAATTCTGCAACAAAGTTTGTTAAAATCCTTGCAATGTGCAAAGATCATCCAGAGAGGACTGTGTTTTCCCCAACTGGAATGGAGTTACATTTTTAAAGTTTTTGTGCCATTAGTCCAGCATTAAAGGAAAACAAGTTCTGCAATACTTTCGAGAAGCTACAAATTCAATACAGCCTCAAAGTTACAAAATAGTCCCTTTGGGTTATTATTTCGTTATTACCTCCAGCTTCCAATTTGGGAAGAGCTGAAGTAATGGTCATTTGTCAAGTGATTCAGAGAATTCTGGGTAAGATTCCAGGAACTCCTTCAGGTGCCATTGGAGGGAGAATGACCTCAAATTCAAGGAACAGAAGAGCAGCTTGTGTGTGGGAAACTGAGGCAGTCAGGACATCGTGTGTTTATCCACGCTCAGTAGAGGTTTAACTGTTCCGAAACGAAGCACTGTCTAGAAACAAGCCACCAGAGAGTATTCCCTTAATCGCAGCCATAAATCGCGTCCGATACGGCCGTCATTGCCTTTTTAACTTTTATGAAAAGTCTAATGCTTCTATCCATAATGAGGAAGAAGGCAGAGGGGTGTTTGGACGTGCTTCTTCATCAGTCCTCCAAGGAGAACACATCACACCAGCAAATGTTTGGCAGATGCTCCTCATCTTTTCGCCGCCCTTTAACAAACACTCCTTAAATTCAAAGCATTAGCAGGTCACTACAAACAAATATCAGGGGCCATCCTCCAGAAACACAGGGAACAGAGGGTTCTGTACCATATTCTTCAAAACAACTGCATTTCCAAGAATAACACATTGTTTTCTAGATTTTCCTGTTGCCATATAATGGATTCTTTCAAATGCTAGGAATGCAAAGAATTCTAAAAGTAATAATTAAAACAAAAAAAATTATTCTGAATTAAATTTGGATGTCATATTAAAAAAAATAATGATGATGCATGTGGTAGTAATAATGCAGACAATAAGGGTTGGTAGGATGGAATGCTTGGCAAAATTTAGGATTCTTCTCATTAGCAAAAAAAAAGTTATAATAACAACAGCGAAACAACAACAAACAAAATAGACAAAAGTAATGTATTATTCATTTAGCTTATTAACTTACATAGGCCCGGAAATCATGTAATTTCAGCAAATTGGCTTCACATGAATATTAGTAACTTGGCAGTTGGCAACATTTTACCAAGATTCTCCATTTCATTCAGCTTGGGTTTTTTTTTAAATATATATACCGGTACTTTTTTTCCAAGGTTGTTTTTTAGTTTTAGTGGGGTCATATTTAGGAAAGCTTAGTTAAATTTTGGGGCGCAACTAGCCAATTTATACAAAAAGAGCAAATACAACCTTACATTTTTTTTGTGTGCATGAAAAAGTTTTTTTGTAACCTGCCTTTGATGGTTGAATGCAACACTCTCAAGTGTCCAACAGACACCTTTAAGGGTATTTAATACACAGGTTGGTGTATTGGTTTGGCAATGAGTATTCATCTGGCTAGTGGTTGTCACCAATGGCATGCAATCACTATATTGTATAATCTAGCTATCACATGATTGGGAACCAAATGAACTGCTTCGTGTCTTGAGTAGCTTACATGACATGAACCCAATCTAATAGTTCTTAGTTGTTAGTTCTACTTAAGAAATTTTATTTGGGCATCTAAAGCATAAGGCAATATGCTGATGATGGTTTATATAGGAGGTGGAATGTCTCTATCTACCAATATTTTCATTTTCTAAATGACATAGATCCAAACCTGCCAAAATGTAGATTTAAATAAGAAACAGAAGGCTGAAGTTCCAACCAGAGGCAATGGGAGATCATATTTTATGGGTAGCAGAATCAGTGCGCTAATTTGACTACAACTCTGTGACTTTGCCAGCATCCTTAACATACCTCCCACATCCCTCCTTTAAGAAAGCCTGACAACTCTGATTGAAATTCTTAAACATGGTTACAGTGTTGTCATTCTACAACAGATTGAGCCCTGGACACATTGGGTCTGATTTATTAAAGCTCTCCAAGACTGCAGAGGATACACTTTCATCAGTGAATCTAATTGATCCAGCAAACCTGGAATGGATCTGGCAGAAGACTGAAAACATTTGCTAACAAATAGCAAATGACTGGAATTCCATTCCAGGTTTGCTGGACTACCCAGGTTCACTGATAAAAGCGTATCTTATATCTCCAGCCTTGGGGAACTTTAATAAATCTGGGCCATTGAAACTAGTAAACAAGGAAACAGGCAGAAAGAACCTAAATAAACTTTATAAAGCAGTGAATCTGACATTTAATGAAACATTCCCTTGTGGTAAATCAATTCCTGCCAATCATATGGACCTGGAAGATTCTCCTCCAGCGAATGTTTCATTGAATGTCAAATTCATTGAGTTACTAATTTGAGTTTAACCCTATTTGAAACTTTTTTCTATTTTACATGCGTTTTGATTTTTTTACCTTTCTATAAACTTATATAATATGTTGTTCAGTTATTCCATCTTGTTACATAAGCACATTTTATTTTAGAACAGAACTGTAGATTGAGCGGCTGCGATTTGATAAAACTGCAATTAATTGCATTTTTCATTACTATTGATGTGTGTTTCGTGCAGATGTGAGCAGAGGAATTCACCCAGGGAAAGCTATCTTATACTGCGGAATGTCTGAGTGCTAAGCGCTCTTAGTAATGCAATATATAAGTAACTTATTTCTGTCTACAGATATTCGGCTATTTCTAAATTCCAGTAAGAAATGATTTAGTCATTGCTTTTGACTTTGATCCTCTAACAATACCGAGCGATGACTGTAAGGTGAAATCAGGATATGAAAACAATTTATGTGATGGATTAGAAAGTATGGGAGCTGTAATTATAAATAGTGCAGGCCATGATGGATGGGTCCTACCTGGAGACATTAAAGAACTTTCCCATCCATGAAGGAATTCTCCATATTGGTTAACAAGGAAATGGCTTTGCTGTTGTTCAAGATCCCAAAGGGGAGATATCTGGCCAACCTTGTAAGTGTTCTCTAGTTCAGTGTTTCCCATACAGGGTTCCTCCAGAGATTGCTAGGGGGTTCCCTGAGCCATGAGCAATTTGGACTTCTCAGGTCAATTAATATTGACACCAATGACCTTTATGATCTTTATAGCTTTTTTATGATCTTTATAGCTATTTGTAATGGTGACAGTTCTTCTCCACACTAATATACTTTGAGCTGTGATTATAGTACGGTAATTATAGAAGGGGTTCCTTGAGGACCTTAGGATAAATTTCAAGGGCCAGGAAAAAAGTCAGGAAAGACTTCTCTAGCTTATGCTTTAAAGGAATATATATATACAGCAGGAGCAGTGATATCTAATAACACATCTACAACTGCTATGAGACCACTGGAGGAAAGGGGGATGGGGTCTTCTCCTGACCTGATGACCTAATGGGGGATACAGCCTTGCCTCGCTCAACTAAAGAATTCTTCTGACTATAGAAACTCTTTTACTTTCCTATATCTTAGGCTGTCAGAAAACGCACAAGGTCACCAATTATCAATTTGTAAAAATTTGCCACTCTGTTGCCTGTTGTTAAAATTCTCTGTTAAAGTCACTCTGTTGCCTAAAAAAAGACTGTAAAGAGGACCTGCTGGCTGAAGAATCTGACGCTTGCAGATGTGTCCATTGCCTGGGGTCCATTCTTCCCTAAACACTACAAGACTACTGTGAAGACATTGGACCTGATTTAATTTTATTTTTTTATTTTAAAGCTCTCCAAGGCTGGAGAGGATACACGTTCATCAGTGAAGCTGGATGATACCACAAACCTGGAATTGATCTGATCCAGGATTCCAAAGATTTGCTAGAAAACAGCAAATCACGGTCAAGAATTCCATTCAAGGTTTTCTGGATCTCCCAGGTTCACTGATTAAAGCATATCTTCTCCAGCCTTGGAGAACTTTAGTAAAGCAGGTCCAATTAGTCCAATCTAATGTGTTTGTCATTGAAATCAACAGAAGTGCTTCAATATATGCCAGTATGCGTCAAAACATTTCAATTTACATTGCAGCACACTTTGTAATGGACATTAACATTTGTCATGTTGCACATCAACACTTGTTGACAGCTATCATGAAGTTCTAACATGTGTTATGAATAAACGACGTGTTGCGATGCACATGTGTCCTAATGCACGCCCTTCAATGAAGTTTTGAATAATTGGACTTGATGAATATTGAAGCATGTTTGTTGAATGAATGAATGCCAAACTTTACCCAACTTCAAAGAACATTTGTTGAACCCTTCAAGACCTGAACTTGGACAATGTCACCTGTTGGTGTGCCCACTCACCTGTCCTTTCTAATAGAAAGAGGGAAACCCCCATCCACCAGGTAGGTAGCTCACTGGGGTCACAGGGCAACATAAAAAATGCTGGTTTTAACTTTACAGTGTGTCCAAGAATATGAAATAATAGCTCAGAGCAAACCATCCCTTTAAACAATGACGATATTTGGAATTTCCCATATGAATCTCTGTGAGTTCTTTAGATTCCGTGTTTGAATTCCTTGTTTTCCCCTAAAGACAGATTGAACTTGTTGTAGTTCCTGGAAAGTTGATGTACATATTGTAAACTCCCAAATAACCTAACAGTGTACAGAGGCAGAAATTTGGCATCAGGAGACAAATTATTCTTCATAGAAGAATGTTAAGGTCAATATAAACCCTAAATGAATGGCAATGGGGTTGACCACTAAAAATTCTCATATGATCTTTACTTTGTCAATATAATAAAATATACATGTTGATCTTTTTTTAATCAGAAGCTTTTAATAAAATAGGGCTGTTGAAAACCAAGACTTTTCATTCTTGCATCTCACCGTAGTGGATGACATGGAAGCCTTGTCGCAGACACTGTCAATATACACCCCAATGATGGCTGCATGGCATTTCTAAAGGTGGGCTTCCTAATGGTGCCAATACCAGTGGACCATACCAGTGGGTCATGACCATGCCAATGTGTCCACTTGTACATCAAACGCCTACTGTATAAAGGTGACAATTGAGGAGCTCAACTGTGAGACATAGCAATGTCACTGTATACCAGGACATGCCTGAAAAGGGACCTCCATGGCAGCATACCAAGTATTAAGAATGTTGCAGAGTTAAAAATAAATAAAAAAACATGACTAAGTGTAAATCCAAAAAATAAGGATTTGCTGTGTTACATAGAACATCTAAAAAATTTATTGTGGCTAATTATTACTGTATACACAGCACTTTTCTGATTCATGGAGAGGCAAGGGTAATGACCGGCACCCCGCTGTGCTTTCCTGTGGAGCTCCTGATCTGGGAGGATTGATGAATGACATCAGAAGACTATTGTACACATGCCAGTTTTTCACCTGAGATAAGAATGACCATTTGTCTTGGGTGACAATCATCTTACCTAGTTTATCCCCAGGGGATTCTGATTAGGGCCAACTATTCACTATGGACTAACTGGTCAACAATTTAGACAATCAATTAAATTAAATTAAATTTGATTAAATTAATTATTCAAATTATTAAAACTGATTTTCCTATTATTCATTTTGAATCGGTACATGTCAGAATGTGATTTGGCAAGACAAAATGGTTTGCCAGTTTGCCAACTGTTTTTACAATTGGTTAGTTGAAATCAAAACCACATTTTGTGTTGTGATCATTATTCAGTCAATCGCTATACCATCACTAAAAAGGAAGTGTTGAGTTAGGCATCCACTGGAGATACTTTTTCCACTTTAGATGAGATATAATGGTAAAACAGTATACAATCTGGAATGATTATTGAACAAGTGAATACTTGTAGTTGAACGCAAAGGATAAATTTGACTGTTGATTAATATAGTGATCCTAAATAATCTTGAGAGAAAAGTTAATAGTGTATGCCTAGCATTAGTGATGTTGGCTTTCGGTTCCCCTTTCTGCCTCTACCAAGATGGCGCCTCCATTTAGAGACACGGTCCGGAACAAGGCATGGGAAGCTAGCAATTTAAAAAGATTAGCTGCAGGGAGACCACAGACAATATTGTTGTCTAGACCTTTGTCTTCTACTGGCCTTCTTTGGCTACGGCTTCCAAAATTCAGTTCCACTTTATAGCTTCAGTAGGATTTTATATTTACATTTGCATAAACCTTGAGACGGCCAAATTTTGAGACAGGTCTGCGTACGTTTATCTGACTTCTGAAACCTTTCGATTCCTAACTGGAACAGCTGTCTTCTGTGGCTACAATGGGCACTTTCTTCTACAGTGAGAAAGGGATTTGGAATTTCATTCAGCCCTGGGGCTACAGACAGTGTTTAGCACCCAGCTGTGTGACTCAATGGGCACCTCTCCTAAACTCCCTCCTCTCTCCCTGACTCACCTTTTATCTCTATGGCCCACAGCTGTCGGCAAATAGCAGACACCAAAAAAGCTTGACACAAAAGACGGAGAAGGTATTTGCGGTTAAGAAATTTTCCAAATTGGTTCCAGAATTATCAGCAACATTAGCGAGAATTAATTCCTCCATCTGAAACCTAAATAGGTGTAGTAGTTATCAAACGCCTTGTTAACAATGGAGTGGGAATTTTTTGACGGGGGTCGCCAGTTTTTTTACCCAGAAGTAATGCAGTGACTTCATCATTCTTTGTATAACATGTTATTGGCTCTGTTTAGGCTAGGTTAGAAGCACATTTTATTCATTCTGTGTGTTATGAAAAATGTTGTTCATCTCACACATTACAAGGTGCATACCAACATTCCATTTTAAAGTGAAAACATTCTCAACCCATTTATGTAGAATGAAAAGCATAGAGAATTAGGAGAGACATAGACAGACAGATGCTCCACAGACATGATCCATGAGCATCCGAGTGACATGCAAGGGCATCAGGATTTGCTGTGATCTTCAATGGAAAGTTAATTCTTCACTCGACTGCATGGAGAAGTGAAGGTTGGCACCATTCACTAGCTGTAAAATATAGACATCCTTAATAGCTTGCAGAACCAGCCTGAATTTACATCCATTGCAAGCTTAAAGAGACCCTTTCACCAACCTACAAAATTGCACGTAAAAGCACTTGCTTAATTGAAGTTTTTACATTCCATAAATTAGCCTTTCTTGGCCTCCTCAACATGGGGGAGCCATTGAAATAACTTTCATGTCTTAGGGCACCCCTGCTACAATTACTATATCAACAGCAGTGAATTATTGTGGAGGTCGGAGGGAAAACTGCCTCTTATATTGATAGCAGCAGGAAGAATGCCACCCTTACAGATACCATTAGTTTCATTTAAACTCACCTGAGAGGTCCAAACGGCTTATGTTTCAAGGAACCCCTAGCAACCTCTAAAGGAACCCGAGGGTTCAACAGAACAATGATGGATAAACATTGCCATAAATGATTATGTAATAATTTGCAATGGACTTGCTAAAGTGTTACCTGTGTATAGCTTCTGACCTCACATCCAAGATGGCGGCATCTTTCAGCCATATTGGGGCTTTTGGACGACTACACAAAGGAGGATTATATAAGAAAACAACGAGCATATATTGGCATAGTGGTTAAACTTGATGGAGTTTTTTTCAACCTAACTATGTAACTATGTAAAATAAAACATGCACATATAATGGGAAGGGTGTTGGTACAAAAAAAAGTACTGGGGACAGGCTCAAAGTGAACCTATGTTTTGCGGGTCAAAAAGAAATCAAATTGGTACTACCCCACAATATCAGAAGTGATATATTCACCTCACTGGGGGCCTGTATATGGTACTGCCCACTGTTCCAATGCTGAACCCTCTGCCAACATTTGGAAGTATAGAAGAGTCATTACCCTGTGTCCCACACCATATGGTATGGTTCTATGGTCCCCAACCCTTATCTCACTGCTGAGTCTTGTAATGATATCAGGGTCAAAGGATGAAACCATAGGCTCTTTGATATTCTTGGAAGTTTTGGACTTGGTTGAAAAAGACAAAGACTCCACTGACATTGTTCATCTTAGACCCTCAGAATGTTGAGTACTCCAGATCTCATGAGACGATGATGCAGAATAATGGTGTGAGCTGCTTATTAGTGATATTTAGAGTACTCTCCAGTCTCCATTCCCCAGATCTGGTCGGAAAGAGGATGACATTAGCCTTTCCTTAGCATCAGGGGTGGAGGCTGGGAAATGTGAATTTAATAATCTTTTATTACTGTTAGTGCCTCAAATGTGATGGATGGACCTTACTTTTTAGGTGCAAGGCCTACTTTAAGGTAAATCACAGCTGCTATCACAAACTTGAATTACCAATGCAAATGTATTTTTCTGAATCTAGTAAATATGAGTTTTTCCATGGTCTTAAAAGTCAATCTACCTAAAATATATAAAATAGGAGATGGAGGAAAGGAAGCTCCTAATAGTTTGCATTCTACTAGTAAGATTAATTATTGTTCTTCCTGCTTTCAGTGAGTCAGGAACTTCAGATTGTTCCGGGATGTCCTAACAGGACATAATCAGTTGTCATGAGTCTGCTTAATCCTGGAATGATGTGGATAATTGAATCCCAATTCCTGGCATTATATAAGACATAAGGTCCAGCTCATCCGATTCTAATACATATCCCAATTCCAGATCCATATGTGGCCCAGCCTGCCGCCAGGACTGGTATGATCCACATATTGTACAGTATGAGTAAGGAGGACGTTGCATAAAGCGAGGGAGTCAGAGATATATTTGACCCAGACTGTTTACGGATAAATAGTTGTGCTCTTGATAACCAGTTGCAGTCACACTATCCAACACATTACATTAGCCATGAATGGAAATAACTCAGGAATGTCTTGTAATTACAAACAAAAATGCCAATGAATGCTAATAACGGCGCCTTAATCATGTTTATAAAGACTCTACTGCATTTTGTTGCTGCTGATGAAAGTTTCCGTGAACAGTGTTTAGTTTTATTAGCATTGATGACTGATTTATTTGTAAAGCTTCTACCTAATAAATTTTGCTGTATTAGTGACAATTGCAAACTTCACACCAACAATATAGAAGCGCAATGGGGAAAGTGAAAAGGGTCCCTGCTGCAGACTAATGCAGTGCAATATTGTATTTTTTCATGCTTTTATTCACATTGCATCTAAAACCAAAAATGTAATATATATCGGAGTATTAGTTGGTAATAACAGAAGCTGATAGGGTTTCCTTTTCTCAGGTTTTTCTTCTTCTTCTTTCATCTGGTAATCCTGACAGTAATATATTTCCTGTCCTAGGTTGACAACACACCAAATGCACTCTCGTTGGAGGAAAAGCGTTGTCACCTTATACTGCTCAGTGCTGATTTGGACTACAAAACTTGCCCTTATACTCATTCCCATCCAAATCTCATTACATGGAGGCAGGATGATTTTGCAGAAGTGAACTGAAAACTTTAACAGTAGTGAACTGAAAACTCAGATAATATTGTTTAAGGTTTTAATGCAGAGTACAAGAAGTTATGAGAACACTAGGTTACTGCTAGAACAAATTTCTGTACTTGTAAGATGCAAAGTATAATCTAATACAGCCACATCTAATTTCTGATAATCTGCAACGTTCTGTACGAAGAAACATACCTACACTTTTTTGGCTATGCCGTGCACCATAAAGCTATGTACACACGTCGGATGATTACCCCAAGAAAAATAGTTTTGCAGGTCTTGGGGGGAAATCTAACGTGTGTACCTGATGTCCT
This sequence comes from Pyxicephalus adspersus, assembly GCF_032062135.1. Classification (NCBI taxonomy): domain Eukaryota; kingdom Metazoa; phylum Chordata; class Amphibia; order Anura; family Pyxicephalidae; genus Pyxicephalus; species Pyxicephalus adspersus. The sequence goes on along the minus strand of NC_092865.1, from coordinate 52,757,105 downwards.
TCATCAATCTGCCACAATGGACTGGGAACAATCACAGATCACTCCTATTGTCCTATCCTATTGCATATTCACATCCACATTTTATTGGGCTTGTTCTCCCTGCACCCCTCTCCATTGAACAGAATGGCTCTGTGTGTACAATGCTCATTCACCCTTCTGTCACTGGAAAAAATCACAAAAGATTATTTCGAGCCTCAAACATCTGCCGTCTATCTCGTCTCTATAGGGCTTAATACATAAAGAATTCATGTCTGTGCAATGTGGTGCAGCACTGTATATTGAGTGCTGTTAATATTTTTTTTTTTACTTTTCTTACAGTCACTTTAAGATACATGTAATAGGATTTATGAGCTGAGCCACTGACAATAACTTGTAAATGAACAATAACAAGTTAACACTAACCATGTGTCATCCCTGGCTGCATAACAACCCCCAAGGACTCAGGTAGGGGAATGTGTCAGTCATCAGGCTGCAGCTAAAGCTTTGCCCATTTCCTAAGTCTCCTCCTACCCCAACTAAGAGAATGCAAGGCCAGTCTGTAAACTCAGAACACTCAGGAACTGCAGACAGCACACACAGCTGCTGCTGCAGAAACATCCAACTATAGCAAGACTGTATGGGGAAGAAAAAGCACTACAGTCCTTAAAAAGAGCCCCGAGCAGAAGCCGTAAGAAGATACTTCAGAACTTTAGAACTAAAGAAGAGAACTTTTGAAAAGTTTTGAAGGGTCAGTTTTTCTAACACCCAGGAAGATTCAGAAGAACAACAGCTGTTGGACAATCTGATATCAGCTGACATATAATTCTGAATCAAAAACTGGTGTCCTGGCAGCAACAACTTTTTTTTATCTGTATTAGTCACATTTTAGGTTATTTAAGTATTTATTAACTTAATATGACTTTTTTTTAGAAAAGCGACCCTGACTCATTTTGACAATATTTTTTTAGAAGCTGTGTTATCGTATAGACCGACACAATGACCGGTGTAACGTGCAATAGGGAGGACAGTGCCTGTGATACTGCCATGTTGTCCAGTAAGATGGCAAAGGGACATTTGGGTCAGAGAAGAGAGGAGGAGAGGGCTCAGGCTTGGGACAGGACTGACCCTTACAGAACCCAAGATTCTGGACCAGTCCCAGTGAAGAAACACCACCACAAGCACAGCATCAAACACCGGTATCAGCTTCTGGAGACTTTGGGCAGAGGCACTTATGGTAAAGTGAAGAAGGCCATAGACAAGAGTACGGGAATGCTGGTAAGTGTCAATGATGAGTATTTCTAATGTGTTATGCGTGGTCAAATTTTGGAAAAATGTATGGTTGCCGGTTTAAAATGATGTCCGGATATTGATGTAGAGCCAGCAAATTGGATGCTGTTCCATAGGATGATGGAACAGCACACCAACCAATCTGCTTAAGGGCTCATTCACTTCTACTTTGCAAAAAGTTTTAAAATCCTTGTTCAAATTTGGCAATGGAGATTCATACAAATGTTGGGCCTAAGTTAATAAAAGGAGGCCTTCAGGAGACATTTGCCCCAGGCTTTGGTGTCATGCATCAATACTATTGTTGAATATGGTCTATCTTCTGTTACATTGTAACACTGAATAGCTTCAGCTAAAATAGATATTGAACCACTAGACGTTCCAATACTCTTGATGACGGATTCCCATTGCCTGACCAGAGACCGGACCAGGTACAAAGCTTTGCAATGACTTATTTTCAAAACTTGGTACTCTTCCTAGAAACCTATAAAGATAATGTTAGTTATTATTTTGATATTTCAGTAATTTCAAAATAAATGAAGTAAGCCAACATAGCCATTGCAGCTGCAGGGAGTCTTGAGACTCAGCTGTCAATCCATTGGTTGCTGATCAAGACACCCGCTCTGTGTCATCGCTGCAGGAATGACAGGAGTAACTGCTGATTGTATTGATCCTTGTCGCCGAAGCCCAGGGCAAATGTCTCTCGCACTTCTGTTTCCATTAACTTAGAGGTTTGGCTGGAGAAGGATCGTCACATGTCACACATATTTCAAATGCTTGATGTCTGCTACTATAAAAATTCTAGCATGCACAAAATTTCCAAATTTTCAAACAAAAAGTTCCATATAGATGTAAATAGTATGGAGAACGGTAGCAAGCACTATTCCCCTTGAAGTGCTAGGCTTCTAGGTTTGAATCTTGGCCAGGGATCCATCTCCATGCTTTCCAAATGTTTGCATGGACTTCTTCCCACATCCCAAAAGCATGCAGTTTGGTAATTGGCTTCCCTTCAAAATTGCTAATGACATATGACTATGGTAGGGACATTACATTGTGAGTTTCTCTAAGCCACAGTTAGTGACATGACTATAAACTTTGTAAAGCACTGTGTAATATCTCAGAGTTATAAAAGTATGCATTAATAGAGGGTTACCTAAGCAAGAGGTAAATGCACTGGGGTTGGCTTTTCCTTGTTCATTGTTCCTACAGGAATCCCACAGTCAGAGGTCTTGACTTTTAGCTTAAGTTTAATTGTGATGTATAGCACCTAATGCCCCCAATAGCTTACAATTGCATGCATGAAACTCCATCCTTATCTGCTAGATGCTTTTATTGTTTTTTCTATCTTTAAAGGCAAACTCCAACTGAGCTGAATTGCCTAAAGGCAACAAGCTTAATTGTCTGCGGGTCCCCCACATCTATTGGGGCAGTTATGCAACTATGCCACCCTCCCCTGAGTGTGTCCCCTATATTGTGGGATAAAAAACAACAGGAGAGTCTAGCCACAAGATAGTGACTCATTCATTATAGTCTTGTGGGAGGAGGTGGAGATACAATCATAAGGAAAAGCATTCATTTGTGAGATAGAAATCCAATGAATGATTTTGTGCCTTGGGAAGCTATGCCTTTATGCAACCCGGTCATTTCAAATTGGCTCTTAATGCTCCAAAAAACTCCCTGCACTAATGGTGGCTCAGAGGTTAGCACTCTGGCCTTTGCAGTGCTAGGTCCTACCGGTAGGTTCAAATCCCAGCCAGGACACTATCTGCATGGAGTTTGCAGGTTCTCCCCGTCTGCATGGGTTTCCTCCAGGTACTCTGGTTTCCTCCCACATCGCAAAAACATGCAGTTAGGGTAATTGGCTTCCCCTAAATTGACCTTAGACTACATTAATGACATATAGCTATGGTAGAGACATTAGATTGTGGGCTCCTTTGAGGGACAGTTAGTGACATGACTATGGACCTTGTACAGTGCTGCATAATATGATGGTGCTATATAAATACTATGTAATAATAATGCAGCATTTACAACAACAGCTCACATATAGCACTGATTTAATTCACATTATTATTATTTTTACTTTTAAGTAACCAGCCCTATCATTAGAATAACCTCCCATTCCGGTAACAACATTAGGCTACCTTGACCAAGACCAAGTCCATTCAGCTCTAATGGCACCCCTTCTTTTCTTATCACACCTTCATAGATCAACTTCATCTTAGCATTTTAGGATTTGCCTGTTACCTGCTTCCTAAGAACCTAAAGCCCTGTGCTAAAGAGGGTCTGTCTATTTTTCTACCCAACCCCCAACTCACACTACCCGAAGGCAATTAACAATGGTCTATTACTATCTTTTCAATAGGATAGGAAACTGGAAACAGTTCTAAAGCTAAAAGCAAGAATTACCTGTGGAAGGAGCTATTATTTAGCAAATAGCTGCAGCAAATAATCAGCAATATCCTTTCATTAGTGTAAAACAATTACATTTTCAAACTTGAAATTTGGATTTTAGGGATTGCCGCAAATCACTGCTCTTTTCACTTTGTTACTGTGCAGAGACCTGAATGTCCCAGCATGCTGGAAAGCATAGTTCATAAGTCTATATTTCGCCCATTTAAACCCAATGAAAAGATCTAGAGAACCCCTTTCTGAGAATACAGAACGAGAACAATCTCTGTGGAATCAGCTTCCCTGCAGACCTCTGTAGAATTTACAAGGTTCAATGATTACAAGCTGAAAAAATCTCCAAAAAAAAAAAAAGGGAATGCGATGAGAATGAGAACAATCCAATGCACAGCCTGCTCAGGCCCTGCCAAATAAAATAAACTGTTTGGCTCAGATGTAAATAATGAGACGAGCGATATTCTTTCATTGCCATGCCTTAAAAATAGCTCCATTCCCCTGAGTCTCCGACCGCAGCAGCTGTTTTGTATGTATGAGGCTGATTGGGAAAAAAACCCTGCCAGTAGGGAAGGTGGTGGACATATTCAGCATGTGCGATGTAGATGGAAGGGAAGCGGGCCTGGCACAGGTCATGGCTGTCACCATGGTAATGTCTACGCGCTAGTTAGGCATGGTCATGGAATGTGGAGGTTTACTTAACTTTTTTCTCCACAATTGCTTATCCCAACATGCCAAACACAATGGAAGACTACTGATGGAATCTAAAAGATGGATCCTGCATTCCACCCCGTGTATATTCCCAAACAAGCCCCCTTCTATTCACAAAGCTGGGAGGCCTGATGGCAGAAGGAAACAAAGGAACTTTTTCTGGAGTAAACATGGGGGTAGACTTCTTTTTCCATGAAGGCTTATTGCCTGGCTGTTAGACTGACCCTGTTTTAGTCACCCAGAATATGCATGCAGATAAGATTTCCCCAGTGAGGATTATTAGAGGCCATGTCAAAGGTTTTTGCACAGGAATGCTCCTCTGTTGTCACAATGAGGAAGCCCAACCTAAGATAGGACATGCAGTCACCTCTATATATCATATCTTATGGTGGGCTCCCTCATGATGACAATAGCATGCTTGTGCAAAAAGCTTTGGCTTGACCACTAATAATGTAGGAAGTAAATGCCTAGTACTGGTGAGTACATGTAGGCAGAAAGTAACATAAATAGTGATCAGAAACACTGAAAAAAATATCAAAAAGTTTGGTTATTCCACTCAATCCTAGAACAAACTAAATGGTTCAAGTTAGGATTTAAATCTACCAAATCCCATGGACCACTAATAGACCTGATCTATTTCTTATCATGGCAGTGACCCACTAGTCTCCAGTATCCTTAATAGTGAAGGTCTAAGGACAAACAAGACCACCAACACAGGTTTAGGAGTCCGGATATACTTATTTCCTTCTAGAATTTCATAGATAACAAACCAAGATGTCTCATATAGCTGGTTGTTGAAGGACATTTAAGGAAAGGTTTAAAGAACACTTCTGAGATGATTTACCCATTAGATTGTAAGCTCTCCTGTGTCACTGTCTGTATCTGTCATTTGCAACCCCTGTTTAATGTACAGCACTGCATAATATGTTTGCGCTATATAAATACTGTTTATTAATATTAATAATAATAATAATAATAATAATAATAATAATTCTCCCTCTATCAACCTATAAATCTTCCACTCTTTTATACCTAGCATTTAAAACCAAAGAAAAGGTTAAATATAGCCTTTGTTTGGCTTTTATAATAGAATAAATGCTTTTGGTGTGTGGTGCTTTCATAACCACCCTGTATTCACCCCGAGTTTCTCTCCTGTACCTAACCACTGTCAATAGGAATCACAGTATGAATGTATCTTTACATTAAGAAAAGAAACAAACTCATTGACTCTGTATAGAGGTTCCCTAACCCTTACTAAATACTAATTTATGATAGAATTTTCAACTTTATAGCACAATTATTGTGAGTGGCATTAGCATCTTAGTGATTGATGTCACTTGTTGCCAGGAGTGCACTATAAACAAACAGGGGGTATGTGTCATCAAAGAACAGACAGGTGGAGTAACTTGTGATCTTAGTAGATCTTTAGGTAGAAAGGGTAATGACCTTGCTGGAATTTCTCAGGTGATAGTATATATTTTCCTTAGTGAAATGCCATAGGTACTTTAAAAGAAATGCATGCTCCTAGGATAGGCATTCTTATTATGCTGATAAATAAAAGCAAACCAAATCAGTTTCTAGTATTGGACCACCACATAGTTGCACTACATGGTTACAGAACTAGTTAGCTGCATTACCTACTCATTTCTTCAATCTAGAATCCAGGCAAACAGCTAAATTCATAGTTGAAAACACACACACTATTTGGCCAAATGTGTAGACCATCACACATTTGTGAGCTTGATGGACATCCTTTTGCCAATTCACAGGCATTATCCAACAGAGCATTTGGGAAGCCAGGTCCTAAGGTTGGAGGAGAAGATCTGGCTCTCAATTAGCAATTCAGTCCCAAAGGTGTTCAGAAGGGTTGAGATCAGATTTTGTGCAGGCCACTCTTCCAAGGCAAACTTATCCACCCATATCTTTCCAGAGCTGGCACAGGGACACATTCATACTGGAACAAAAAGGGCCTTCACCAAGCTGGTAAGACATGGCTTCTAGCACATAATTGCATAAAATATATGTAGGCGTACAGACACCTTTACTAGGAACAATTAACCTTTTTTTAGAGGCCTGTCCATATATGGGTGGCTATATAGTGTATACAAAACAAAGGGTTTGTATTTTAATCTGTTCAGTAAAAAAAATTAGCAAAAATTAGTCGTTTGCCAAGTCCCCCATAAACCAGGTTTGCAGAAGGATCAGCTTGGTGACCTGACTTTTCTCTACTGCAGTAACACAATACAAGCAGGTCACTGTGACCGGATAGTGATGGAGCAGTGACATGAACACTTTGTGTTTGCTGCATTGTCTTATTAAAGTCTGCCAATGCATATGGTCAGATTTAGAATGACATTGTCACCTGTTCTCAGCAAAATTTCACAGTATTCTAACAGAGAAGCAGAACTCTGTTAGTCATTACTGAATTCCTACTTAACTAAGAGTGCGGCTTCTCCCAGAGGGTGTATTCAACCTCCGACCATTTAAGCTGTCATTAGAAGCAGCATATTACGTAGTCAGGACTGGTAATGACAAGTGACAGAAACACACTGCCATGCCGGGAGCTTAGCCTTTAGACTCCAATACAGGAACTGCTAAGTAAGAGAACCAAATGGACATCCTTTACCAGAGTGATATGCACCCTTGAATATACAAAGGTCACTTTAATTCAATAAAAACTCCAGACCTCAGGAACAGGAAACACAACCAGGATGCAGAGGGTCAGGATGACATCTTGAAATGTACCCTTTCATTGGATTTGGTATAGTCTACACAAAGTTTTTACTTTTCTCAATCTACAGACAATGCTTTCCTTTCTTAGATGCACAGAGTACTACAGGCTCAGTTTATTAACATTGGCAAATCTGCCATTAGCAATCCTTTACAGAAACAAGTACAGCAGTTGTAGCATATGTCTAGGCCCAAGATTTTTCTTTTGTTTTTTATTTATAATTAATAAGGTAAGAACCATTACCCCTGTCTGGTTCCCAGTAACCAGAGTTACTAACACAACTCTACCCGTCCAGAACCATAAAAAGTTCTGTACACACGGTATTGTGGACCATCCATTAAATGAAACGTCTACATATATTCCCAGGGTCCCAATCCAAAAACATTAGAATTTTTCCTTACCTTCCCACAGTCTTCTGTATTGCAGGCTGTATCACCATCCTTCCAGAAGTTTCCAATGGAACGCAAAGCAGGTGAACTCTTCTTGCAGGGTTTTGGTTGCTGGGCGTTCCACCAGAATCTTTCTGAAAGGATGGTAACATCATCAAGATTCTGTAGATGGAACATGGAGGTAAGGTAAGTGTATTTCTATTTTTTTTTTCTGGCGCCATTTACACCTACTAAGAATAAGTAATTTGGAGGGGGAGGACTGATTGTTAGTGGACTTCCATTATAGGGACATATCATCAGAACTGCTATTGCAATATGGCTCTGTGCTATAATTTCTGTTAATTGCTTTAACAACAATATTTTTACTGCTATCTATGCTGTAATGGTGATTTTTGTATCCCCCATTTTTAATATAGGGAATGGGGTCACACAAAAAGAGCACGGAAATGTAACTCTTCCCCACGCTATACAAAATGTAGGTGTATAGATAATACAAACTGTTTTCTTTTAGTTTTGCATACAATAAGGGAGGATTGGGACCCCCCATCAGGATATTTTTTAGAGGGGTACTATTGGGTAAATTACATTTCACGCTTTGTGCAGGAGACACATCAGGAATTTAGTGTAAATCCATACAGTGATAAGGATTCACTACTTAGATTCTTCTCCAAAACCTTTTGCCTACTTTAAAGAATACAATTTTGACTGGAAGTAGTCTTTATTAATGCCCATATATGGGCCCATTTTTTAATATAACTGAATCATTTTCAATAGGGAATAAAAAAATGCAGGCTATAGATTCCCATAGTCCACCACATAAAACCATTAGCCCCCCTGAGATAAATTTAGAATTCCTAGTTCATGAAATAGTCAGCACAAAAGTATGCAAATGTATGCAATGTAAAGATAAAGAAGCAGCATTGCTAAATTTGGGTTGCTTGAAAACAATTCCTGTCGGACATGCCAAAAAAAATGTGTCAGAGTTTGTTCAGCTACAACACGCTGCTGACTCGCCTCATCCTGCTTGGGAGCCGTGCCCACAAGTGGCTGTGGGAGTGCTGATGTATCATTTGGAACTGGATTTCATCAAGGAAGAGGGAAATTGGGTAATGAGGACATTAAGGCTGAGCTATGAGATCCATTGCCAAGATCAACCAATCCGATTCTGTTATTTATGGAGAGTATGAAAAAGTGCCTTCCACATATAAGTGATACACATATAATTAATAGCACCAAAAAGTAACTTAGTGGTCTATTTATAATGGATTTGGTGGGTAACAGCTAATGTTTAATAACAATGTGTGCTTGAAATCTGCAGATCATCATGAGAATTCACCCATAAGCTGTTGCTTACAATATGGAAAGATTCCAATACCAAACTAAATTCACCCATTTCATTTAAATTCAAAAGATTCATGTATCAGAATCAGCATTGCTCATGGACTCTGTTGATGGGAGCACTGGACAGTCAGTCTGCTGCAACTTGGTATGAGCAGGGGTCCGACTCTCTAGCATACAGCTAGCACAGGATATTGTAATATTAATTAATGTAATGTAAATATTAACTAATGTAATTACAGTAATAATTGACGATCCTTCAGTAGGGATTTATTGTTGCCATGACCTGACCCCCTTTATTATTGTTGGTTTTCTCAACCAGGCCTTCCTTTTAATTAGATGATGTTCAGACTGGTGGTGAGGTTGTGGTGCCATTACTGCATCCTCACGACCCATGGAGAAATAATGGGGGCAGCAGTAGAGGTTCAGAACCATTAGTTGTCGCCTGCAGTAGAATGGCCAAACGGCGTTGGTGGCTGAGTGATTGGCAGCTGCTTGGGGCCACATAGTAAATTCAGTTTCCACTGCCAGTCTGAAGCTAGTTAGAAAATGCAGAGACTCTAACTGGTTCCTTTGGGCAGCACAGACAGTTTTTCCAGACATTTTGATAAATGTGGGAGGTCATTATTTTTTTTTATCACAATGCTTATTATCTTTACATTCCCACCTCTATATTTCCTTCTTATTCTTAGACCACAATGTGCTAGAAGGAATTTTAATGACTCTAGACATGCCCAACATTCCAGAAGAATTCCCAGCGTACTAGACGGGAAGAATTTTATATTTATAAAGAAATATTGGAGCCTGAAAGTCCGGTGGGAATTGAAAAGAAAACTTTTCTTACTTCTATAGGGGTGAATGAAATGTTATTTGCAGCTGGGCTGTTCACAGGATTCAAGGAATGATCTCAATCAGGAGCAGAGGAAAGGAAGCGTGCTTCATATTACCACTGCCGATCTTATAGGGTGGGCCACAGGCAATGCTGACGATCTTTTTGTGACCTGAAAACTATTGAATAGGCAGATAAAATGGGTGTTACATCTTACATCCTATTTATGTGTGAAAACGTTATGGTTGGCACAAGAAGGTAGGAAATAAGGCTTCCACTTAATAGTCACAGACCTGGTCTATCATGACCCATTCCTAGTCACCACCTTTTTAGGAAGAATTCTTGTATTTCTATCCTGACAAAAACAAGTTTGTTTCTGCAATCCTAGCTGGTAGGATTTTTTCCATTTGGTAGCTTAAATGGTGTGTCCAGGTGTTCCCTGCAAACCCTCATTTCCCCTATAGATCATGCCCTTTATTACACCTAGTGATTCCTATCACTAGTCTTGTAATATTCCTAAATGGGCAGCTGCTGGGAGGTCTGTGCCCACTGATTTAGGAACTTCATCTAATAGAAAAAGTCTACTTACTTTCTGTTGGCACAAGAAAGCGACAACAAGGACAAAATGTTGCGAAATGTGTACTTAGGATTTATGCTTTCTGAAATACCAGGCTATTCTTTTGTAATTTTGCAATAAGGCATACAAGTTTTTTTCTGAATCACTAGTTTTAGAGCACAGCCCACACAGACACCTCTGAGCTTCTTATCATGTGCTTCAAGCCATATCGCAGACATATTAGTTGGAGGAGGATGTGGTTGAGTCCTCCGGAAGCAGCTGAGTTGAGTGTTGTTAGCAGCCTTCCAGAACAGATAAAAACTTCCTTAAACTTGGAGTACAAGCTGTATGTCCACATAAACATGTCTGTGTCCATGTCTGGTAAATGGCACAAGAAGTGCGCTGGTTCACGTAGACTACACATAAACAGGATGCCCCATGTCGTGCCAGCTGTATGTTTACTAACATCATAAAGTTATCTCCAACTTAAGAATCCGCAGTGGTCAGTTCAAGTATCTGTGTAGTCAACGCCTATAAACACACGTTTGTTAAGTGGCCCAATACAGCCCTCCATGAACTTATTAAAAATATAGAACTTTTTTGAGTTTTCTAACGCAGTCAAGAGAATAATACTGGCTGCTGCAGGTATATTTGGGTACTTCTAGGTGTTTGCAATTTATGCAGTGATTTTAACTATAGAAACAGTAATCAATGCTCTCCATTTGGAAATAATTATTTGCATTTGCATTATAACAGACAAGATGCCACGCTCTTTCTACTTTATGAAGGCAGACTTTGTAAAAGGATCTGTTCATTGTAGGAGGGAGGGTTGTGCAGATGCCTGGCAGTTTACCAATGTTTAATCAACTGTAATCTGTATATAATTGTGCAGATCCTATTTAGTCTGTATTCGATTCCTCTCTGATACTTGTGCATTCACTTTGAGAAATTTGTGTGGCACTAAAAGGTATTAGAACAAGTGAGTGGCACCCAACTGCGCTCTTCTCTTTTGACTTGTATTGCAGTTGTTCACTGTTGGTCGTCAGGACCGTGGATCTGTAAGTATCAGGATGACAATCATCTGACGTGTGTCCATAGCCATAGAGACATAACTATTAGCCATTTATAAAGCACTAATATGGTCCATGCTTCCAAGTCCATTGTCATGTGAACTTGTCAGATGAGTCTCACCCGATACAAATGGTTGGGCTCGTCTTGAGGGAGAATATGTGTACAGCTGTCGCCTGACGCTATTCAAGAATCCATCCTGACAGATTCACGAACAGTGAATAACCGCAATGCAAGTCAGTGGTGAAGAGCACAGCAGGGTGCCACTCACTTGTCCCCCCCTTTACCATAGAACAGAATGGCGCTTTGTGTACGGTGCTCATTCGTTCATCTGCCACTCTTTTCATTGAAAACTATTACAAAAAATCACTTCCAGTGACAATAATTAAACGCGTGTACACTGCAAATCTCTCAGGGAAGTGCACAATCCAATGTCCCCACCATAGTCAAATGTTATTGTCATTAGGGCCAATTTGGAGGAGGCCAAATACCAATTATCACTGTGTTTTTGGAATGTGGAAAGAAACTTTAGTGCTCGGAGGAACCCATCATACAGGGAGAACAAACAAATTGGCCACTTCTTCAAAAAATCAATCAAATGCAACATTAAACCTTTTATCTAACCTCTGTATTATTGCACTGTATGGGCTAGTCTCTGCGTGTTAAAAGCAAATGTAGCGAAGAACAGCTTTCCTTACGCCATATGTCAAAATACTTTACCATATGCCTAAATACCTCTATGTGTTTGTTGCTCAACCGTGTTTTGACAGTGAGTGTTTATCAGTCGCGCGCTGTTTACAAGCACCATTTGGCTGCCACATAATTATGTAATGAAGGTAAAATTAGACCAGGGACGGAATGATCTGTAAGCTATCCCTATTGAATCTGCACGTGAATCCTGAGACCTGTTCTTATTGCCATTTCAGTACATACCATATTCAAATGATTGGAAAATATTGTCTCCTAAAATATGTTTTTTAATAAAACAGCGTCATCTCTGCAATGTCTGCATAGCAATAGAATGCAATGGAATCTATGCAAAGTAACCTCCTGGATAAGATATCATGTCAACCAGCAGTACAGTAAGCATGCAGAAATTGACCATAGGCATGTACAAGAATGACACAAAGGTTTTCAGGGTCTTGTACGGGGCTACATATCGGCTGCTCTTGGCAGCAAGTCAATGTTTCATCTAGACATGCATGGACCAGCTGCTCCTATTGAACAATATATTGGTTTTAAGTAGACTAGACTTCCTCAAAGCACATTTCTATAGAATGCTTGTGTTGATACAACTGCTACATACATGCCTACAGAACACTTGCACAGACACAACTTCTACACAGTGGGCTCTATTATAAAACAAGGAATCAAACAGTCCCTCGTGGGAATCTTCCAGGTCCATGTGTTTTAATGGCAGTAATCGATTCCCACCAGGGAATGTTTGAGGGAGTATTTAGCTTTGCAATGCAGTATGGGTGTCTACGGATGTAGACAACTTGTACACAATGCAATATGTGTTTACAGAACATTTGCATGGACACAACTGCTACAGAATAAAGAGTAGATGTCAACACAAAACGTATGTAGATTATAGTTTGGTAATACAGTAATGGCATCATTCAGACACACTGGCTACAGAATGTATAGCTGTGTTAAGGGTTTAGAAAATTACCAGAACTGTAGTACAAATATACATAAAATGCAAGTGTAGACCTAACAAGAGGTCCACAAAATATTTGTGCAGGCGCAGCACCTACAGAATTCAGTAGAAGTGTTTACAAAATGCATATATAGTTACAATAAACTGAGATGCAGAGATCTACAGGGTGGTTAGACAGACCAGGTGAAAAATTGTATTAAGGATAACTAAACCAATGCTTGTGAACGTGTAAGACAAAATGTAGTATATAAAGTATAATAAAGGATGTGAAGAGACAACAGCTATAGAAATCTAGTACAGAGGTCCACAGAATGTTTGTATAGACACAATAGTTCTAGAACTGTATTGTGAGAGATTTTTTTTATTATTATTATTACACATATATATATAGCGCCGACATAATACGCAGAGCTTTACAAAGTCTTTAGTCATATCATTAGCTGTCCCTTAAAAGGGGCTCATAATCTAATGTTCCTACTATAGTTGTAGGTCTTTTATTTACAGTCTAAGGTCAATTTTTGTGGAGAAGCTATTTAGCCTAATTGATTACAGAATATTTGTATAGGAACATCACTTACAAAATTATAGCCCTCTCCTCCTCCTGTGTCACTGTCTGTATCTGTCTGTCATTTGCAACCCCTATTTAATGTACTGCGCTGCATAATATGTTGTTGCTATAAAAGTACTGTTTATTAATATTATTATTAATAATAATATTAATAATAATAATGCAGAATGCTTTTATAAACACCATGGTGTTGAGAATATAGTCTATTCACAAAGCAAAGTAAATTACTCCTTGCACGGGATTTTGGCTTAGCAAAGGAGATCAGGCTCTGCTGACTTTAACTTGTTGTATGCAAGGAAAAATAATTATTTTTTTAAATTTCCTTGCTCCTGATTGAGTTTTCTTTGCAAAGTGAATTATCACCACATTCATATCCCTTGCAAGGCGATATCTCAACTTGGTAAGTGAACCGCCTAAATTCCTTTAGTAACTCACCCCCACGTCTGTAAGTTCCATTGACAACCATCAAATTCTAAACATTTTATACTGGCCAGAATCAATAATTCATACTGCAGACATGAGAGAACCAGAAAGGTTATCAGTACTATCTGAAATAATGCATTTTTGTTGCCAAGAAGGTAGACTTGGATTTTACAAATGAGCACTGAATGTCAAGTTAAATAACATATATCCTTCTTTAGGTCGCTGTGAAATCCATCCAAAAAGACAAGATCACAGATGAACTGGACAGAGTACACCTTCAGCGGGAGATAGAGATCACAGCACTGCTGAAACATGAGCACATTATCCAGGTCTTCGAAGGTCAGTGTAAGCCTGGGGCATATGTCATACATAACATATCATATTCAGAGGGTTCCCTGTGCACTTAGGAATTCTCCACTCTGTCCGATTAGGTGGCCTTCTACTTGTATGGAGACATGGGTCTGTCATAACAGTGAATGATTGACATCTGGTGGGTTAAAGCCAGCTAATTACCCTGCAAATGGAATCCTGACCATGCCACCCATCAAGGTGCTTTACAGCAAAAAGCTTGGCATTACTAGAACAAAACGCACAAAGCAAAGTCATAGCAGACATTGACGCATCAACTCATCCATCTGGGGGATTGTGCAAAATAATACACATTTTTGCTGGTAACTTTATCTGCAATTCTGTGTCAGTTTATTATGATGAGTAGATAAGGAATTCAAAAACGCTTAGTTAACATTTCAAAACCATTTTAACTTTTTTTAAAATATACAGATTTTTGTGTCAAGCTCAAAATGATTCCAGGATTAGTGTGGCGGAGCACTGGACTCATAGATTGATTGAGGTTCTAATACAATTGGTGGGATATGGTGGGACAGCTATCTACTGAAGCCCAAGGGGGGTTCCAGGGAGTGACAGCTTGTATGGAATATAGTGGATGAGAATGTTGAGTTGTACAAAGAGATCCAGTTTTAGGATTTTATTTGTTACAAAGGTCTATCTCTTGTTGGTAGGATCCAAAGGAACTATTCAATTAAAAAAGGAAATATATAAATATACCCAATGGAAACATTACACTGAAGCAAGAGACTTTGGTTTGGCAATAGTCGAATAACTTTGGGGAAAAGCCGTTATCTTTAATTGCACTGGATATATATATATATATATATATATATATTGCTATATATATCATTTCAATTCTGTTCATTCACTATTTGACTTATTCATGCAGCATAGACATGACACAGATACTATTGTAGTATGCAGCTTTATGTGTGACCTGCTCCTGAAACTGCATTATGAATGAAACCAGTTAAACAGTATATATACTACGGTAGTAATACCCATGGTAAGGATTCCACTAAGCCTATTTATATTGAGCCTGAACAAGTCCCCTTAGAATAGTTAACTAGGAAAATCCTGCCTGTGAAATGTTATTTACCGCTGCCCTTTGCCTGGATTTCAATAGCAGACACAGGTCATATAAATCCAGCTACGGAGGCTATTTAATGAATCCTTTGAAAACTCAGCCTTATAAATGTCAAAGTGAACTTTTAAAAGCAGCAGTCACAATGGTATTACTTCCTGCAAGAACGTGCTTGGGTCACATACTGGTCTTGTTACGGATGAGTTGAAGACCGTGAACAAATTGGAGCAGCTAAAACAGATCACGACAAGGTGGAAGTATAAAATTTAATTTCACGATCCGTCACAAGCAAACCAGAATGTCTGGGTGGGGTGCATATGCGGATAACTGATTATTAAAGCTTATTGAAACTCAAGGGAGTCAATTACAGCCTATCCTTTATAAAAGTTACATTTTAAATGGAAAGGTTAGTAATTTGTATTTTGTAAACTTAACCAGGGATGAATAAAAGCTTGTAAAATGTTCTGGTCATCTCTGCAGCTTGCAGATTTTGGAATGTCTTAGAGTATATTTAAACCCAACTGGTAAAATCTCATATAAGTGATGGCTCATGTAGCGCCATATGTCATTATACATCAATGTATTTTTTTAAGCTGCAACTTTTCTTTCTTTACAGTGTTTGAGAGCTCAGAAAAAATAATTATTGTCATGGAGTACGCCAGCAATGGAGAGCTCTACGATTTCATCAACAACAAGCACCAACTCCCCGAGAGTGAAGCGCGTAGATTCTTCCGCCAGATAGTGTCCGCTGTACACTACTGCCATAAGGTAAGCAGAATTGACTGATAAGTTCATAGGTCCAAATACTAATATACACCTATTAAATGCTTTCTTGCCCTTTTATGTGATATTATAGTCTCAAGTCTTCTCTTCATACCAGAGAAGGGGGTCTTTCATGATTTCAGGACACTTCATGTGTGACATGGACTTTTCTTCTGTTAAGCAGCGGTGGAAGAATCTTCAGGTGATAATATCAGCAAGACTGTCCGGTGCTGCTACACTTTCTGCACAGGAGTGGCGGTTCACCTGCACCCTGTGAAGATAGATTTGCTATGCCAAATCTTAAAATCTCTTACCTGTTTTAATTGATACTTTTTGAGGGGATTTTTCATCACTTCCAGTCCCAGTCATTGGGAATTTTTTTTGGGATATGGGTACAAGGAACTTTTCATACCAATGGGTGTTTAAATTATAAACATCATTCGGCATAAAAAGACAACAGTTGACACTTGCCTACAAAAAGACAAAAGGAGATACAGCATCACAGAAACTTTTAGTTTTCCATTTGGAAAAATGTAAGTAATGATAAAACCCCTATCCGTTTCTTGCCATGCATTTTGAAACCATTGGGGAGATTTTCTTTTACTTCCTGTCTAGCAGCCACAACAGAATGTAAGAGGGAATCTCTTCAAATTGAGAGAAATCTTCTCTTACAGCAGTTTAAGACCTCCAGTGGGATCCAGTGAATCTGCACAGCTTCCAGCATCTGCAGATTTGGCATTCATTTTCTATGGGGGTCCTAATGTAGCATCCCCTCCAAGGCAGCTATAATCTACACCAGAACCCCATCTCCAGTTTGAACATAGCCTTAGCTGTCAATAGAACAAGTGCCCCTGCAAGAACATTTTTGCTTTCTATTCCTATTCTGGTGACAACCAGGACACATAACGAGAGTAAATCACCCCAGAGCAGGCACAGAGAGCAATAAAACCTTATAGGGTTCTAATAATCCCCTTCTTTGTCCAAAGCCAATAAACAAATGTTCACGTACGTCAAGCATGATACAAAACAGAGAACTCTGATCATTCGGCTTCATCTGCTACCCCCTAAGATCCCTAAATTAATTAATAAATGTAACAATTTTTAGGTCCAGCCTAATCTGTTCATTTTATGATTCTCCATTCCAATGGAATGGAGAATTTGCCAGTAAACACATTGCTAAGGATGATGGAACGCCAGAGGTAAACCTCTAACACGTGCCGAGTCTTTTCTCAATAATAAAATCATTTATTCACTGACATGTGGTCATAACATCAGCAGGTTTTATGAATGACCACATCCCTTCATGGAGTCATCTGGGAACACATCCTAAATGATCTAATTCATGCGCTGATGGTATTTTATACATTTGTTGTTCAGCAAATCTGATACTCTTGCAGAACTTTTCTTTTAGCATTTTGAATATTTTTACCTTAGCTATAGCTTTTGTCTATGGCAGCCAATCAAATCATGTGTTTGTTTTTTTTTATTACGTCAAAGAACAGATGGTAATATAATATTGGCTTGTTAGGTTAGCAATGATATAAACATGTATTTGTACATTCACATAATAATTCATATAAGATGCAACAAGTAAAAAAAAATACCCGCTGATCTGCATGAGCTCCTAACTTTCTATTAGGGCTCACAAAACAATTTTCCCAACTTTTGTACCCCTGAGATACCCCTAAAAATACTATTTGCATTGGTTGCCAGTGCATAGAATGCCCCCCAATCCATACATTAGTGGTCTGAATGCCACTATTACAGATAGAATAAAAACCCTGGTTGACCCTGGAACAATGGAGACATATTTTTATGGATTGTCAATCAGCTACAGCTCAAGGATCCCTTGGACTCTTCTAGGGTTCCAATAAACCCTGGTTGAAAATGGCTGGAATTAGAGAAGCATAGAGCTTCTATGGGATTTATATCTCTGTCTGTAGCCCATCCTGCAGATTTTTCAAATTCCAAATTTGCTTGGTGAATATGTTGTTAATAGTAAAAGTAAGTCTCTATCACACAGCTTTGGATAGCAGTAAAAGCCAAGTGTACTAATACTTCCCCACTCTACCCAAACTAGAAGAAAAAAGTTTTGGCTTGACACACACTTTAAGACTTGTGCCAATAGGCTTTTGTTTGCATCAGAAGTGATGATCTCCACATAGATGTCAATGGAAATGCAAAGCAGCTTAAAGCAGGTTGATGCAGCTTAGAAGGCAGGTCAAAAGGTGGTCAACCACACGTCATAAGAAAATCAACTGCAAGTCATACTTACTTGTGAATAAATTCTGAATGATCTCAGAAGAGTCTAAAACTGATGTCAAATACAGCATTCAGCTGATAGCGATTTCCATGTATGTATACAATGCCTTACGGAAGTTTAACATTTTTCTTAGCAACAACCCAAAATGAGGGGCCGGCCATAGCACTAGGTCATAATAAAAATGCCTCTGGAATAAAGCACAGTTACCATCTATTGCCCCATATGTAAAGGAAGCCTTCTGGAACTCAATGACCAAGATTTTCATACCACAGGAAATCAGTGTGGCTATGTGATAATAAAAGGTTCCTGGTGGAGGTCTTTGAAATTCTGAGTTAGTGAAAAAAGACAGGCATCCCAGGAAGTGTCAAGGCTTAAAATATAATGTATTTATCTATTGATCGGTGTTTGATTTACACAGAGTTATCTTGTGTTATGGAACAGACGTCCTTGTTAGGATCGCCGGTGGTTTGAAAAAGTAAATATTGAACTGTGATTCAGTGGTATAGAATGTACATATGCTCTGCTTAGGATATTTATACAATATGACTGGGGTACTAAGTTTATTTCAGGACTCAGCAAGAGAGGCATTTGCAATAGGCTGTCTCCGCAGAGATTAACTCAGCTTCAGCAGCGTCTACACCACACTGATTCTCTTCAGCAGATTAAAAAGCTATTATTTCTCTCAGTGATAAGGTAATAGGCACTTGTGGAACGACCAAAAAGAGGTGCCCAATTATTCAAAGAATTGCTGATGTATTTGTAAAATCGAAGCCCCAAAGTGTAAGCAATAAACACTTATAGCCACACATGTCTTAGGCTATGTACACACGTCAGAGGATTCTTGCTGGATATGAACAGCCTTGCTCTTCTCTAAAAGTCTCTGTTACTGTCTGTATCTGTCTATGATTTGCAACCCCTATTTAATGTACAGCGCTGTATAATATATGGTGGCACTATATACTATGTTTTTTTATTATTATTAACATTATTAATAATAATAATAATAATAATAATAAATCTTGGATTAGAATCTGACATGTGTACAGTGGTTGCCTGATGTTGTTCATGGATCTATCAAGATGGATCCATGAACGACCAATGAAATGACCACTATACAAGTCAAAGGAGAAGATCAAGGAGTTCTAGGTGTTGCTTTCAGGTTTCTGTCTGCATTCCCTGATCCTGATTCTGACTTTGTCTGACTACTTCTGATTGATGCGTACCCTGACCTTTGGTTCATCTGAATTTCTCTTCTGCCTTACGCTCCTGTACTATGCTTTGGTCCTAACCAGTAAGTCATTACCGGACCCTGCATATATGGGAGCTGCAAACTGGGCACCATCTCCTTAAGTCCATCAACCCCCTGCAGGGTGTGTTGGTGAAGCCGAAGTCTGGTGTCTTAGGCTCCGTGCCCCATACACATCTCAGCCAAGCGGGTTGGTGACATGGAGGGTCCACTGCTCCGCCCATGACATGGACAGTATTCCTGGGTAGGATCCAAAATGTGAAGGCTGAAGACTCCCTTCCCAACTCCATGGAAAAGCACTGGGCATCTGACAGGCCAAATGCCAAGCACCTGTTCTATCTGCATGTAAGCCATCTATTAAAGTGTAGCCATTGCATGAAAATCCTTTGCCTTGTGCAAAGCAAAAGTTCACATTAATACATGAAAAAAATTAGCACTTTCCCCCCTGCTTATTTTTCTCCAGCTCCTAAAAAAAGTGTCATGAATTTTGAACTTTCTGCTCTAGCAGACAATATTTTAGTGTAATCTTGCCGGTGATGAATGGGAACACACAGCAATAGTCTAAGGATTAGGAAAGTTACTTAATCTACTCCAAACTATTTATTGGACTGTTGAATAGAATAATTCAAAGGTAATATTTTCTTCTTATCTTTCTTTCCTGTATAATTAAAGATTCACAGCTTTATTTCTGAAAAACAAACAGCCTAAAGGTGACATTGTTCTTACTAAACCAGAAAAAATGGTGTGTGTTTGTTTATAATACTCATCATACTTTCAGGCTTTTGATTTTCCACGAAAACCACTTATCTGTACACTATTTTTATAGTTCAAGTGAAATGTCGTCAGTTTGTGGAAAAGCGAGATATGAATGAGAATGACCTAGTTACGGATTAATTTTCTAAAGTTGTTATTAACGTTGTTCTGTGCTATTCCATGAATTCACCCACAAAGAGGGACATTGGCAGAAATGATTGCTTTTACTTTTTATGGATGGTGAATCTATTGACTCAATACAGAATATCAGTTTTTGTTATTTATGAAAGAGAATTCAAAGCCTAAACATTGTTTTTAGTTTTAGGCAACGTTCAGACTGGTGGTGAGGTTGCGTTACTTTTTTTTTCTTCCCCCGCCACTGAACAGCTTCCTTGGGTAAGACACTGCATGTAGCTTCTCACCTGTGGAAACCCAATGGAGAATGAATGTAGGCAGTAGAAAGTAGTTAAGTAATGCTCACTGACGTCCGCTCTGCGGTCATATGTGGAAAGTGATTTTTCAAGAACCAATGCAGGGGTGTGGGTGGCTGAGCAGCTGGCAAGGTGTCTGAACCTAGTGGTAAGATGGTAAAAGTCCCGGCAGTTTTTATTGATGTCTGTGATCACTGATTAGAAAAGCCAACATTTTAGGTAATCACCAGAACGGAATAGAGTGGAAACCAGCAAAAACATTCAAGGTTGTGTTATGGTAATTTTCTGTTGTATTATTGGGTTTGTGTAGGTCCATACATAAAGAAGTAAAAGGCCTTGTCAACTGACGTGTTTTACCTATATGAGGTTTCCTTATGGGTGGTGTAACCTCCAACAACGAAAAGTTTTTTACTGTTAATACAATGGAAATTTGTTATACCACAACCTTTAAAGTTTTTGTTGTCACCTAACTCAAATACTACTACTTTATGCCCGGAAACCTGTTCCTTATCTTTAACTCATCCAGAACACCTGGTTTGAGTTTTTGACATCTTTGTATCATAGGGATTGCATAATACATATCAAACAATTTCAAGAGTCTCCCCTTTCCTTTCTTTCATGTATAAAGACAAATGGTAGTTGTCATACTAATAGTATAGGTGGAATAGGTTTGAATCCCCACTCTTAACAGGAAAGAAAACTCAGATCTCCTGCCCTACCATAGGGCATGAAATGTATGTAAATGATAAAAATGGATGGACAGAAAGGCAAATCCCTTTGTTTACCCGGAGTTCAGCTTTAAACTAACTCTTTTTTTAAATATGTCCCATAGATTTCTTGGTACACTATCTACAGCTTGTGTGTTGTGTTTCTTGTTTAACAACAGACTGGCCATTATAAGTTTTTTTTTTTTCTTAATTTGTTCCACATTGGCACTGATATTTTACAGGCCTCTTTGTCTTCCAGCGATATGTGTTGCTTCCTAGGGAAACATTATGTTAGTTTCCTGGGTAACCTCTAGTGTTCGGACTCTATGTTTATCTCTTGTAAGATACTTCTGTAGTGCGGCTTCCTCTCCTTTCAATCAATACATTGTTATTGCTGGCTGAAGCCACTGGAAATAATAAAAAGTAAACCTCTATCGCCGACAATAAATCACTGAGCAAACTTTGCAGGTTTAGTCTACAGTCTATTAGAAACCACAAGGGAAAAAAAGCTTTTTTTTTAAAAAAAAGTAATCCACTCAGTTTTGAGTGTTAGGCAAAGTTTAGACTTTAGATATTTTATTATAGTGTTTACCGGTCCTGGGCACCTACTGTCAAACACACTGCCCAGGAGCAGTAACAGGTGGCCAAGTAACTGCAAAAGTAGAGTTGTTTTGTGAATTGAAACATTTGTATTTGTATTTGAGTTTTCAAACACTAAAAAATACTTGTAGAAATGTTTGCAAGTGGCACCAATTGCAAAACGCCTATAGAAGCAGCAGGGGTGACAAACTACCCCTAGATACTACACACTACCAAAAAATATACGGCTCCTACTTGGCTGTCAAATGAAGAATAATAAAATGATCCATTTGGTCAAATGTTAACCATTTTTTGCAATAAATGCTAGTATGAAAAAACATTGATGCTGACCTTCTAGCAGATAAAAATACAGACATGAATGCAGCTCTTTATTTATTTATACATTATTCAATTTATTTATATTTTAGTTCTAACAGTGTAAATACTTGAACAAGGTTGTTGTCAGCTAAGTGTTTAGATTGGGAGGGGGAAAATCAGCAAAAAGAAGCCAATCAATTTTTTTCTGATATCATTTAATAATTTTTTGTATTTCTCTTTTTCAGAATGAAATTGTTCACAGGGATATAAAGTTGGAGAATATCCTTCTTGATGAAAACCTAAATGTAAAGGTAGGTTGGAAAACAGAAAAAAAACAGTAGCAGGTCTACTTCAAAAACTACATTAGATAGCATCTCTAATCATCTCTATCGAAAATATTTGGGTTGTATATACATGTTAAAGGGGTATTTGTGAAATATTAATATTTCAAAAATTTGGGATATTTAAAAGAATAAAAAAAAGGAGAATTGCACTTACAGAATAAAAACTTGGCATAAGACAAAGCAACAGGCTGAAGTTCCGGAACGTTCACCGAGATTGCTTGAACAGAGGGGCAGCAGTGTACTTCTAGAGAGCAGCAAAATAGGTTCAGACTGAATGCTTCTAAAGTGTATCAATGCCCCTCACAATAGGGTATAGGCAGTACCCCAACATGTATCAGTAGGATTACCCTCGTCCATTTCCAGACTGTTGGGTAGTAGGTGTCCTAATTCAGGTTCCCTGTAGACAAGCAGAATTCCACTGGTGGCCTTCTTACCTTCTGGCCTCTTGGAGTTTGACAGCTGATCCTCGGTTTGGAGGATTTTTGAGAAAGATCGGGAACTTTAGTCTGTTGATTCATATTATGGCAAATATTTACTCAGTACTTGTAATTAATTTATTCATTATTGAATAGCCATGGATTTGATTAACAGACATCGCAATGGTGTTGCCCAATCTTACCATAGGCAGGAACAAATTATAGAAATGGCAAATAGAAATTTTAGAAATATTCTTCAACCAGAATGGAATATCATTATTTGTTATAGAAGGAGTTGCTTGTAGTAGAGTACACCTTTACTACTGACATGTACTATAATTCCATAGACTGGCAAAAGCCACAGGGGTACTTTGTCCTAGACCAATTATGTAAATGAATCTCTTTTGTTTCAACTTGCATGGAACTGTCCAAAGCAAAAACAACAACAGCGGAAGTTAAATGTTGATCTCCAGCAATACTGAAATTTCACTCCTGAGAATCTAGTTTAAAGCAACAGTTCTCAGCATGCCATCTTATAAACACAACCATCCTTTGCAAGAGACGAGAATGCTAATAGACCTCCAGCTGCACACTCGGCCAACTGCTTAACAACCCTGCACTTTTTTTGCTACTGATAAATGGTGGGAACAACTCAACCAAGCCAGAGCCAAGAATTAACCTTTTTTCACATATCAAACAGCTCAGAGTGCAAATGGGCATAAACAGCTTAAAGATACATTAACATCTAAAAATAACAGAAAGCAGTCATTGACTAACTTCCTGCTGTTTCAAAAGCCTTTTAAGGAAGGTATCGCAGGTTTAACATTGTGCACAGGAATGTTGGGAATGTCTGTGTTTTAGTATTGCACCAGGAGAAAAAAAGCAGCATTTAATTGGATCCTTCTCCAGTAATTCATCCTATTCCTGACAAATAGCAGGATGTATTAGCATTCCCGGAATGTTTTTTTCTAGGAAACAATTCCAATTCTTTCTGCACTTTCTCTTGTCTCCTGTTGTTGTTGTGTCGTGGTAGGAATGCATATAGAAAGCGATTAGCTACAACTGACTCCCATGTTGTACACATTATCATAATAAACAACAGGTCTGATTCATGTTTTATGTTTTCCAGTTAAGTAACATGCATTTTCCTTCAATCATCAAACAAAAAGCAGAAAGGCAAGAGGTTTCCTGGGGAGCTAGCTCCTGGCTGTACTGAGATTGTGAAGTGCCCTTAAAAACCACTGTTGGTAGGGACAACTTACCAGTAGTAGATTCCCTATGCAGGATATAGCAATGCAGTGAAATACTAACCCACTTGCATATGCATTACTCACAAAGAGCAATTCCGCCCTCATCCAGCTGACCAGGAGGCAACAAATAGAAAAATTCTCATAGCAGTCAGGTTGTTGCCAGTGACAAAACAACTAGTGTGACTTGGACCTTAGAGAAGAATAACTACAAACTATTGTTTATGTCAACTCTGAAAGTGAATATCTTGACTTAGGGGTCAACTGAAATAGGGGATATGGAGAAATTTCTGGATCTCAGGCCCACACCACCAATGCTATGAAATACTAACTCACTTTTATATGCAATACTCTCAGTAGCAGAACATTTCTCTTTCATCCAGCTGGCCAGGAGGGAACAAATGGAAAAAAGTTTAGTGTTTTCATTGCATTCCCATAGCAGTCAAGTTCCCTACTGTGACATAGACCTTGTCAAAGAAAGGCTGCAGACTATTGTGTATGTCTCCAAGATTTATGGGGATTTGGAGGGAATTAAAACAATTAAACCAGACCCACACTACCACAAGCATACTAGCTAGGGCTAAACATTATTCAACCAACTCAAGACAAGTCCTGCATTTGCCTTACAATTAGCTACATGGCTATGATCAGGTATTTAACATTTCATTCAAGATACATGTATTAAAATAGCTAGCCTGCTACCTAGCTTGTAAAAACAATTAAAACCATACATTTCCTTACCATATCTGCAAAAGCATGTTGCTCAGAAATGTCCATGTGGTAGTAACACCAACTGGTTTAGTTGTGTAGACAGTACCTGGGTCTTGAATGTCATACAAGGTTAAACATGCATCAATAAAGCCAAAACACCTATGTATTTGAAACTGCCCCTTCACCACCATAGGAGCACCCCTGCCACATTTCAAAATGAAAATAAAAGATATACTATAGAGATGATTTAATGCATCTTTTGGGTTGTTTTTTGAATGCTTGGGGTGTTGCTTTCAATTTAACTTTTATGGGGAAGAAGGCACAAGCCAAGTTGTATATACATAGGTCCTTAGGGTGTATTTTCCTATATAGAGTACTGAACTTCAGATACCTATTTAAGTTCCGTGTTTGCCAATGAGGCTGATCACACTTAAGCACTGGTTTTGCAGTGCACATCCATCCAACCTCCCTGGAACATTTTTGTGCTTTAATAAAACACCAAAACTACACTTTGGAAACTGCGGGTCTTTATGATCTATTTCTGCATACAGGGTTGAACCTGGGTGTATATATGTTATTAATATGTACTGCCTTGGCGCATTAATATGAAAAAAAAACATATGCCAACAGCGTTGTTCTTGTTTTTAGCTTGCAGATTTTGGACTTTCAAACCTCTATTACAAGAACCAGGTCTTGGAAACATACTGCGGAAGCCCTCTCTACGCCTCTCCAGAAATCGTTAAGGGTCTTCCTTACCACGGCCCTGAGGTAAAAACTTGGATCTTGTTTGCTATTTTTAAAATGTTCATTGTTTGTTTTAAATTCAGTCTCAATGTGTTTTTGCCTGATCACAAAAAGGTTAAAGTACAAGTAAACCCTAAAGGGGTGAATCGTATGCTAAAGCACTGAGTACCATGATTGTTTCTTTTTGTTTTGCCTTTTGTTTCGCCTTTTTGCTTTATATCAGTGCTGGTTATCTCCTATAGCCATTTCCTGTCTACATGAACTCTAGCACATAGCTACATGGCATTTGTTGAGTTTCTGATGGTGACAACAATTGACCATGCCTATGTAATGTGTGTTAAAAAAGCCACTAGTGAGCCCTAGCGGTTTGCTTAACCCAACCTCTTCCATTAATGTAAATGGAAACACCTTTTTTACATTTGGCTGTGGAAGACCTCGGCATTGTTCCCAAATGCAACCTTTGAATTTAGCCTTGGTCCTGTGCAAATATTGTTGCCTATGTTGCGTTTTGCCTTTTCCAGCAGCACAGCACCAGTTTACCGTGAGCTGCAGGATTTGACACTGTGGGTCTGAAAGGGTCCTTGTAGTCTCAATCAGGATGACAGCACAGAAGCACAATTGAGAGGAGCAATGTATTGTTACCCTAGACCAGAAATAGCTTGATCAAGCTTGACCATGTTAAGAATTTATATGAGATTTTGGTGATTAGGTTTCCATCTTAAATTACAGTGCGATTGTTCCTTTACGTGAAGTCTATTTTTCTTAAGCATGCTTGCTATATTTAGCTGGTTTTGTTTTTTGCAGGTTGATTGCTGGGCTCTGGGAGTTCTTCTCTATGCTCTAATCTATGGAAGTATGCCGTTTGACAACAGCAATTATAAAACATTAGCAGGACAAATTGGCAGTGGCCAGTACAGGCAGCCTCCTCATCTTTCAGGTAAGAAGTAAATAGACACAGCAGATTATGTTGCTGGCCCATGAGGCAAGATGATGTCTGTGTTTTAGTCGTTTATTCTACATTTAGTCCTGGTTTAAGTTGGATGTTAGCATGACTTCATGCTAAATACAAGTAATTGCACAATCAGTATTGGTAATCAAGCTGGGATAACTTTCAAGAAATCATCAGCATTTGCTAGTTGTGCCAGATACCGCACAATGAGATCATCTGACTCATTGTAAGAACAGTAAACAATGCGAGATATCTTTAAACTATTGAAACCTAATAAGTATTGAAATATGTCTGGCTTTTGTGGCGTATTGTGGCTTTTGAATACTTGCTAAGTTTTACAAATGGAAAAATACTCTTGAGGGTCAGGACAGCAAAGGATAACAAAAGGGATGGTTGAGGGTCTTTACTGTATAGGGTACCAAAGGAGATAGGCAAGGTCCTGCCAGCATGGGGTATTACATGGGCAATGGTCTTAGCAGTATGGAGTATTAGAGAGTACAGGCAGATCTCTCACTAATGACTGCTCTATGGGATGTTTGCTCAGCTAGAGGTAGCCATAGATGTTTTCATATTGTAATATCTAATACATGAATACAGACAGTCCCCAAGTTAAGGACATCCGACATACGGACGACTCCTAGATATGAACAGGGCTTTCCTGCTCATTCATGTGCAGGAAGATGGTGGAAGGGGGGCGGTTTGCACAACTTGAGGAAGAAAGCTTTTGCTGTTCTGCAACATCTTGTAACTCTTTAATGACAAAGATAAACTTCTGCATTTGTTTCTTTTTGCATATCAAAGGACAGTTTGCTTCAAAAGTTAATGATTGTCTAGGCTCCATAACATTTTTTTTTCTTTTCCTTTGTTTTTTTGCTTTGTTTGTGATTAACTCACAGTGAGTATTTTATACAGTAACTGACACCACACTGCCTAATAAAATGTTGAGACAAACATCTGTCCTGTTTGCATTGCATATTAAACTAATGTACCTGATCTGACTTACATACAAATTCAACTTATGAACAAATATACAGTCCATATCTCGTAAGTAACCCAGGGACTACCTACTAAAGCCCTCCTCATTTGATATACCTGCTTCCCCAGCTTGATTGCTAAACAATTAAAGACCAGGAGGTCAATCTGGTACTTTTCATGAATATAAATGTTTAAAGTAGTCCTGATTAGCTAGCACTGATTGGCTAGCGACTTCTGTGCTAAACATGTAGGGTCATCAATGTCCAAACTAGCTGGGTACAGTTACAATAATGAACTGATTCTAGACACCCCTTGCCTCTTTTAGGATGATTCTGCCGGCCAATCATTGCTGCATTTTGCTAAATGTTCATTCCTGTGGAGCAAGGAAAGGGATTGGGAGGAAGATCCCCTACTTTACTTATTAGTGGTGGGATAATGCCTGCTTACACAGCTGCTATTTGACATCCCTACCAGTTCTCATTTTTGTGAGGCTTTATTTGCTTTAATAGCATGTACATTTTGGAATTGATAAAATAATATATATGAATTTTATTTATTTGACAGGAGCCTGTGGCCTGATTGACTGGATGCTGACAGTAAATCCAGCCAGGAGAGCGACCATTGAAGACATTGCCAATCACTGGTGGGTTAATTGGGGGTACGACACGGTGGTATGTGACTGCCATCTAGTACCTGAATGTCAATCTCCTCTGCTAGCGCGTTACATTGAATGTCAAAACACACCTGGTTTCAAAGCGACAAAAACAGAACAAAGCAAAGGGCATCTCAGAGAAGATGACGAATATGAAGGGTGCCTAAGAAAGTCCAAAAAAGAAAATGACATCAGTCAGTCCCAACAAGAAATTGAGGTTGCTACTAGGAAGAAACCAAAAGGGATCTTAAAGAAAAGGAGCAGCTTTGACAGCTCATTATTAAACTCCTCGACTTTCTCTGAAAACTTGTCTCAGAATTGCATGGAGCTAAGCCAAGAAACAAAAACCACGTCTGCCTACGAGTCTCACATATCAGCGAATGTCGAGTGCACTTTCAACAAGCCGAAAAAAGGCATACTAAAAAAGACATATGAGAGGGAATCGGGATATTCATCTTCTCCTGAGAGGATATCGTCCACAGAATGCCAGAAGGCCTGTCTTAAAGTAGCAGAAGAAAAAGGAAGGCCAGATAGATACTCTCGGAGGAAAAAAGGCATTCTTAAAAAGAATGGACGGTTTTCAACCAGCTTGGATCTGCCAGGAGACTGCTCATCGCTACGGCTCTCAGACTCCATGGAAGACTTAATCTTCCCCAGCACAGATGCTCCAAAGAGCCCAAGCCGGCCATCCAGTGTGATTAGCGATGACAGCTTTCTCTCTAGTGATTCTTTTGACCTGCTCGATATGAGTTCTGAAACAAAATCCCACCTTTTCTCCTACAGTCCGCACACCAGTTTCTACAGTTCTGAGGAAGATGACGCCTTATCAAGCAAGCTTAGAAAGACACTTTGCAACCAAAACCATAAATTATAATCTTTGGGAAACAAAGTCATTGTGACCTTAAATTTTGACAAAGAAAGTAGCATTACACTACTTAAATTAACCACCTCTGGAAAATGAAGACTGCATTACATTTGTTATTATATGTGATTATTTTTTGTGTCAGAGGCTCTGGTTTGTAAGAAAAATCATTCTTTGGGAATGGGTAATGGCTACCACAAGCTGCTTTCAGATAATGACTGCATGTTTTTAGATAAAGACATGCTGACCTGAACTTGTTGTAAGGTCCATCAAATTAAATATAAAGCACAAAACCATCTCCCAGTAGTTAGTCATAATCAACTGGAATTTTTCTGCAAAGGTAAAGACATTCCATTTCCAAGATAACTTTTTGAGCTCTAATGAGTATCGGGAACATACTCTAGCATTTAAAGCAGCACAAATATCTTACCCCAATCTGATTACCAAACAATGCATCAAATCAGATGTTGAAAGTCCAAAAATACAATAGAAAGTATGCAACTCCATAGTTCCAGAAATTTGAGTCATGGGGTCTGGAGATGTGAATTGCCAAATCTTCAATGGTAAAGATGGTAAAATAGTTATTTTTGCATTTATATATTGGCTGAGGTATGTTCCTAACCTTCAAGAAAGTTGCTGGAATAGGTATTAGTACATTATATGACTTTAACATTACTTCTAGTTGAATGTAGCAAACTACTACTAGGAATATCATGGCCTGGTTCAATAGGAACATACTGAAAAGTGTAACAAAAACTGTCAAAATGTGTGACACAAAACCAAGGCTGCTATATGGAAAAGGAAAGGGTATAAGTTTGTTACACTCTATTGATTTCATGGGCAGACCATACATTGTCAATAAAAGGCTAGACACCTTAGTATTTTAAATTTATAATGTGCATAAATCTGTGGAACACGTCATTACTTCAGCATGTTAGATTATACCAGCTTCCAATGATCGTCCAATGTAGCCAACTTCTGTTAATAAAAGCAGACATTCTATCCGGTCAGCTTTCTCAAGTAGTTGGCATTTACTTTAAACCAGACAAACACTAAACACTTTTACACCCAGCTTCAAAAATAGAAACAAGTGATAATGCATTTTATTTGCTTAAAAACCCTTCTATCAATGGGTATTGTGACTGTTACACTTGTACAATACAAGAAGCGATGAGTAACTGCAGATTAGCATTAACACTTTTTTCAGCCAGTGAACCAATCAGATTTCCCATTTACCCCTGCAAGTCCGCTGGTGCCAGGACTGAGAAAAGTAGCAGCAAGACTATCATAGGATCTAGGTTAGTGTTTCTCAAGGGTTCCCCCAGAAGATAAAAGGGTTCCTTTTTGACTCTCAGGTCAGTTTAACTGACACCAATGATCTTTTTGGGTATCTGTAAAGCTAGGTACACACGTACAATAATTGTCATTAGAAAACTGTTCATCGGTGTCGTTGTGAACCTTTTTTGTTAACGGTTATCGGACGAACAATCGTTAGTTGTTAGTTTTCATTGATAATTATTGTACGTGTGTACGCAGCTTAAGAGTGACGATCTTCTCAATGGCCAGCAATGTAAGAGGAATTCTTCCTTCTGATCACCACACTAATGTATTATGAGGTGTGGATATAGTAATTATAGCAGGGGTTCCCTAAGACCAGAATTTTTTTAAATTGTAAAATGGACAAGAAAGGCTTTGTAATAGATTTATGGCTCACTTTTGTCCATAAAATTCCCGTCCTGCTTATGATACAAATTCATTGCATTGCTGGTTGCTACACTTCCAGCCTCACCACACAAACACTAAAAGGTTTCTAGATGAGATGGTATATTTCTTCTTAAGCCAAAGGAAATCGTTTAACAAAATATGGAAATGCCAGTGCATTCCATGAAGGAAGAGAATATAAATAACAGGATTAAGATTCACTTTGTTCTGCTTTCAGACGTAAAGTATAAAACAATTACTCTTTCTGAGGAAGTGAAAACAAGTCTCTTTTAGCTTGGCCATGACTCGGATTGCAAGAATGGAATGCCACCCATGTGGATATTTTGAGATTCCATAATATCACTTGCACAAAGATAGATATATAATGTTCCTGCAGTTTTGGTAAAAAATTCCACCACTTGCATGCCAAGAATGGCTTTAGTCTTCTCACCTTGACCCTCAGCTTTTCTTCTTGCCATATACAGCAGCTCCAGGGTTACTTGATCACACGTTCAGGTTAAAGCGACCTTGATACTGATTTTTTAACTAATTAGAATGGTGGGTGGGGTAGCATTGCACATCTATAATCCAAGTAATGAATGGGAAGTTTCAGCAAGTTAAGTTGTACACCCAATCTCTAAATCTCAATTTAGCTATTATTATAGCTTCAGAAAAGAAAGTGGCTGCACAATTTGCTTCAAAGGGTGAAAACAAGTTTGTATTAAAAGGAAATCATGGCAATTGTATATGATTTATAGTGCTCAGGCAAACTAAATGTAATTTAGTCATGGGGTTTATATCTATACTTTGAGTTTGTGGCCTCTCCTATTCGTTCTCTTCAAAGATATTACGTGTTCTTTTTGGGTTCTGAAAATAATTTTTCAGTACTTAAATTCTCATTTTAAAAAATTATGGTTGCAACCTTTACGGTTGGGCATTGCGTGCACTTAGAATACCTCCCTTGCAGTCAGAGCAGCATTTCTACATATTGGGTGGTTAAAGAAGTCCAGAATACAGAATGTTTTATGGCTTTGTTGCTGGAATGCGTATACACACTTTGTATAAGGAAAGTCTTACATATAGTTCTCAACGAGATACGTGCAAAGTAACACTGACTTTGTATTCTACATGTACTAGGTATTGCTGTGATTCCATCACACAGATAAATCACAGATACATTGTTTCTGAAATCAGGTGCAAATCTTGCCTTCCTTCATGCCCCAGATGCCAAATGAGATTTTGTTATTGGTACAGAATCGAAATCAGGTCAACCTTAAAGCGGAACTAAAATTCCACATTTAGGAATCTATGACTGGGCTGGCCTGTATTGCAGAAAGGGACAGGCGCTGTACCTTTTGTAATATTGCTTCCTACCTGGCTGAGCTGGCAAAAAGCTGAGCTATTGTTGTAAAAACATCCCCAAGTTCTGTTTTATACATTATTTTGTCCCCACTTTCTTTACAGACATATAGAGCTGTAAAGTCATAAAATGTTCTTCAGTTAATGACTGTTCTGTGTAGCTGTCATCAGTGCCCTCTTGTGTAAGAGTTGGCTTCCAATGCAGACCAGAATAAATAATTTATTTTACTGTAAATGTTGCAAATACAATAATAGGAGATTTATATTTTTTCATTGTGATAATTAAACTGTAGGAATATGACATTGGATCTAAGAGACAGATTTGAAAAAGTTCTGTTTACAGAATTGCTCTGCTACTGTAAAGAAAATGTATAGAATTGTTAAATGTGTAACAATAATGTCTGCTAAAAAATGTTCTTCTTCATTATGATTTGTGAGATAAATTACCTGAAAGGTGACTGTTAGAGAGACATTTAAAACTTTGAAAAACTACTGTATGTTATTGTTGTCATTTTAGCTGTTGTTTTTTTTATTTGTTTCAAAATAAAAACAAAAATATTGTAAGATAGTGTTATATCTTCATTGTTTTACTTTAAAAGTGTATGCAAAAGGCCATAACTTTTTTCTGGTTTTGAATATAATATGGAAGGGTTATATCCATTGTAGGATTTGTATTGCTGTCTGTGTCCCCTCTGAGGAAACTCACTCACACAGTTTGTCTTAGTGATCATTTTCCACACAAAGTGATGGGGGACTCCAGAATTGAGAATTGCTACCACAACAAGATCAAAGGGAAAAGTCTTTTGGTGGGGGAACATGTTATACCTTTTGAGAGATTTCTTCTCACTTTGGGGCGGATTTATTTAAGCTCTCCAAAACTGGAGAAAATAGACTATTATAGGTAAAAATGGAAGATCCTACAAACCTGGAATAGATTTCCTAAAACTCATTTGCTTTTAGTTGTCAAATGTTTTCAATCCAGATTCATTTTGGGTCTTCTAGAACACCCAAGTTCTCTCATGATAATTTTTCTTCTCCGGTCTTGGAGAGCCCTAATAAATCAGGCCCTTTGTGTTCTGTCTACTGAATAGGCAGCGAAAGGTAATACCCAATTATAAAAATGTTTGCTTTAGATGTACTTTTAAAGGCAACTGTAGCTTTTACTTTGTTGTTTTAATAAAGAGAAATGCTGGAACCAGCACTCGAGCCTAGGCGTAGCCACCCTTATGTTTGTGTTCATGGTTGGAACTAGTGTTGATACTCCTTTGTTTCTCCTTTTTCTGGCCTTCTCCAGGATTTGATTGACAGTAGTTAACACAACTTTTAAAGAAACAAACCATTTGTGGTGTGATCAGTTTTAGGGAAAGCATGCCGAGTGGGACTGACCAATGGATTTTTTAAAAAATCAAAAATAATTTGTGGCAAAGGTACAACAATTTACCATTGCATGGATGAGCCTAAACCCATATTTATGCCAAGCTTATATCGGGCATTTCGTTTTTTAAATCTAGGGAAGGTTCAGACCTGCCTTGGGTTTAGGTGATCCTGCACAGCTGCTTGAAAACTGCTCAGTTTCTCACACCATAAAGAACCAGCGTACGCACATTTGACAGCTGGCAGCAGTTTCTGCTACCGGTAGTACTGCTCACTGCTAGCCTCATTCATTCTCTGTAGCCCTTGTAGCGTTTCCCTCGAGGAACTGGTTCACTGTCATGAGGAAGAGGTAACTGCACTGCAACCTCAAGGCCAGTCTGCACGTATCCGAACTGTTGATTATGTACAGCCTAAACATTTTTATTTAGTTTTGGATAGAGTAGGGACATTTCAAACTCCTATCAGTTTATTTTTTGCTGTGTCTTGTTTGCGTATTTTCTCTTCCTGGCCCAGAGACACGACAGCAAAGTGACAAAGGAATTTATTACGAGACCAGGTGCCGCAAAAAGTACATTTTCTCCTGGATCTGCTAACATATAAAAAATGTTTCCATCATTCTCAGTGACAATGGTCACGAATAAAAAAGCTACTTACCTACCTAGCCGGGACACAAGCAGTAAAAAAAATAGTTTGACAAGGTAATAATCCTTTCCTGCGATATCCAAAACAAACAATAAAAAGGTATTGATTGGACATACATTTTATGTTACCGACACTGAAAGGAATGGTATATCACCACAAAACTAACCAAAGTTTCAGAAACACAGATATACTTTTTTCCTGTTGGTGCACCCCCCCCCTGGCAAGTCTCAGCTGGCCTTCCATAATCACAAAATCTTGAAGCTTGTTGTTATGTTTTTCAGAAAGATGGGGGTGGACGGCATAGATGCGGGCTGCTGCTCCCAGCTTATCAATATGGATAATAACAGATAAAAACTCATATGATTGATTGTTCCTAAAACATTAGCCTTGTCCGAAGAATGTGATTTCACCTTTCAGAACAGCTTACCAAAGGGCAGATGTCAACCACCTTAAAATGTCCCTCAGGCTACAATAAGGTGCATGAGCATAGCTTTACCTGTAAGTAGTAATTCATTAGCTCTACTGCTGCCTGTGCTGTCAAACACAGTTCCAGAGAATTTGATCCTTGAAGTTTAATATAGTGTTTATCTCCTGGTTCACCCACATCTCTCACTGGTTTCTCTGACTGCCCTCCACATCATTACTGCAGACAATGGTGGCATGGAGGTCAGCAGATGGAACCAGCGAGAACTGTGGAGGACCCAGGATATTGATGCTGAAGGAAATGTCAGATGCCAACTGTTCTTTGATGGTCTTTAGCTGTGGAAAAGGTAAATATGTGCAGAGTTCCTTAACAGAAAAACTTTAGCATATCAACAGAATTGCTTTTAAATAGCATTCTACTCATTATACTTTTCCTGTCCCTTTTAACCAAGCTCATATTGATTCTGGAACAAAACGTTGCCGGAAATGTACTTTATAAAAAAATATTTTATTTTTCAAATTGGCATCCTGAGCAAACTGCTGCTAGGCCTCCAGGAGCGGCAAACCGCTTTTTAGGTCAACACATCTGCTCAAGTTGTCCTTGTATTTGTGGTGGTGGTGGGTTTAACCCCACCACAGCTACGATGAAGATGCAACAATGTGTAAATGATTGCACAAGGGGTTCCCAACCGCTCCCATACAGATGAACCGTGGGGAGTGCGGTTGAGCTTGAAGTGCAAGGCTAGTTTACCACAGGCCTGAAAGGGGTCCACATTGTCATAGGATTTGATGGGTTTTTAGGTATTTTTGTTAAACAAAGGGATAGAACACAGCACTGTCAGTGATATTTTAGCGTTCATAATGTGTTTTATTATGTGAATATACTGTAATAGCTGAAGTTAGTAATTGTGATAAGCTAGAAGCAGGAAGCTTCCACCTAAAATTTTATCTCAATAATTGCTTGTACAATTCACTTACTTCCTGTGAGTTTGGATTAGAGTTCCTCTGATAATTTGCCTGAGAATTATCAGGGCAACACTGAGAACTGAACAGAAACTGTGAATCTGTCAGGCTGGAATGGTCACTGGAAGCTGCATTCCGATTTGAAGACTTGTAAGCTCTGAAATAACAAGGGTATGCCTTACTATGAAGCATTATTTAAGAGTTGTCAACAAATGAAGTTCTCAGAAGATATAACAGTTAGTATTACCTTATTATTATGATACTTTATGGTCCAGAATTATTAATGTTTGGTTGGGTTAGTAAAATCAGTTGCAAAAACAATATTAAAGATGATACATGAATATTGAAAGTTTTAAATTTTGCCTCCCTGGGTCCTACCCCATCAGTTTGGTAGGGGGGAACATGCCTTAGACCATATTTCATTGTTTGATCATTGGTTTCATTACAGGATGTTTCTCTTTACAATTTAAGCAGATAATGGCTGGTGGAAAGGCAGTTTTCTGAAAACAGCACAGAACCCTGCCTCAGAAACCTCCTTTAAGAACTCTCAGCCCATGAAAGCTGTGGGCTAGTTCTTGGGAGGAGAAATGAAAATATCAAAATGAGCAAATGTTAGCCTAGAAAAGTGGAAATCCCAAGCCGACTGTACTTGCATGCAGACCAACTTAAGTGAAGAACATCTGTAATGCTGAGGTTTTATGACTTAAAAGCCCAAATATAAATAATTGAAAAAGGGCGGCCCAGGTACAGTCAGGCACATGAGGAATGAGCTAGATCAGTGGTCCCCAACCCCTGGGCCGCAGACAGGGGCAGAAGTGTCGGCAGCGGTAGCGGCCCTCCTTACTCTGCTCTAAAGCTAGTGACAGTGTGACAACAGGAGCGCAACCAGCGGGAGGGCAGGCGTCTCTCCTCACATTGCTTACACAGGAGCTGCTGGGATTGGCAGGGCAAAGTATGTAAGGCTTACACTTCTCTGCCATTCCCAGCAGCTCTGCCACCTGGCAGCACACCAGCATTTTTACACTACTAAGCTATTCTCAGCTAGTGTGCTGACAGCAGGGGATGCTGCCGGGAATACAACATGTACCAGGCCGTGGCAAATTTTTATTCTGTTACTGGGCCCTACTGTCAGAAAGGTTGGGGACCACTGAGCTAGAAGATGCTGGCCATCTTCCAGTATGGAAATGATGAGGGCATTGTTTAAGATTTTTTCAAACCCACCTACCCTAATAATAATAATAATACAGCTTCTAGTGCAAAATGCACAGTGAAATCAGTAAGTGTAGGAGAGGAATCTATACAACTGTCCAAGACTCTAGATAAGGCTGGAGAAAAATTACAGAACAGAAAATGATGACTGCTGCAGATGAAAATGATAAAAATTGTCCTAAATGAAACTGCATGGCATCATCACAGATTATTATTAAGCTTCCTTCAACAAACAAGGACATTGAATTTTACAGTTTTGCTTTCTTCCAGCAATGACTACTTTTACAATTCCCTTCAAAAGAGATTGATGATGGAAGACTCTAATTCTGAAGGTTTGAATAGGGAGCAGATGTTATCACTGACTGTAGCTCCTTCTCTGATTATGGTCCTAATGGGGGTTGTATGCACACAGGGCCACCAACCTATTCTATTTTTTTTTTTGTAGTGAAACAAGGGTAAATGCCTTCCTGCTCATTCATCCCTTTATTATGCAGTAATGTCATTATTAAAATGAAAATACCAAAAGTAAATACTGCACAGTATTGAAGTTATTCCATGTGATATGAAAATTAAACCTGATGGGAGGGAGAATCTGCTCTGAAATGCCGAAACCCTGGAATATGAATTAGGTAGAGATTAGAGATAGCCTAAAGGTAAAGGACATGAACCAACACACTACATCAAATACCACTATACAATATAGGAAAGTCCTTTTCTTATC
Source organism: Pyxicephalus adspersus (assembly GCF_032062135.1). Classification (NCBI taxonomy): domain Eukaryota; kingdom Metazoa; phylum Chordata; class Amphibia; order Anura; family Pyxicephalidae; genus Pyxicephalus; species Pyxicephalus adspersus. The sequence continues at coordinate 52,719,380 of NC_092865.1, read as the reverse complement.
TATAACCTTTCAGTTGACTTACCCACCTTCCTCTCTATGAATACCTTCCGGCTTATGGTTAAAAAATTACAAATGACAAACCTTTATTTTAATATTATTCGATGAAATAAGCTCCATGCAGCAGTTGCTAAGAAATAAATTACATTCTCAATACAGAAAACCCCTCACCCGGCTCCTGGAGGAATGCTGAACATGTCTTTGATGTTCCAAACATTAAGATTCATTTTAAAGCCTGCAGTAAAAAAGGAAACAAACAAAGCAATACTATAAATATATACTTACATATATTTCATACACTTGTTGGTAATATATGTAAATGGGAAGGATGACATCATTCTACTCTATGAGCAGAAAATATAGACTTATACAGCTATGTGCTAAATAAAACCATAATGTAGATCAAGTTTTGGTTGACAAAGAATCTAGACTAGGAGATTGAACACCACCACCACCCCAACGTGGGCAGATATTCGATTCTTGGTATTGTGACGATTGTTTATGATTGTCTCAGGTAAAAAAAAAATCTAGCATTAGTGTAGCTGCTCCACAATGTTATTTAGTGGTCCACCGTGCATTGTTTTGTATTGGAGAGAACGCAGCACGATACTCCCGCCAGTCCTCCAACTTCCAGGACAGAAGAGAAGAGTGCAGTCTGTCCAGCTCTCATTTGTTCTACCACTGCTCGGAACAATAACTACTAAACTTTCAAGCACCAATTGCATCTTCTAAGCTCTAGAGTCACTTTATAAATCTTACTGACTCCCGGTACTTCAGAAGAAACCAGAGGTAAATGTCTGTCAGGAGCAGCAGAACAAAACTCCAAGTCATATCTCTGCTCTTAATCCTATAATCCTTACTTAAAAAGGAGAAATGGTAAAAGACAAAGCTTTTAGGGTTTACCTTTTAGAGTTCATCTACTGTATGTTTATAGAAGGATTGAAAGTGCTTTGACCTTAAAAAGGAACTGTTAGGAAAATGAGAAAGAAGAGAAATTACCTGTTAGATCTTTTGGATTTGTTGATGTGCAGGCTCTGTGGGAGAAAAATGAAAGATAACTTATGGCTAATGGAGGCCAAATAACCTAATGGAGGTCAGGGTAATTCAAAATAATGCAGGGCAACCAAGGAATTTGTATGTTCTCTCTGTGTTTCTGTGGGTTTCCTCTGGGTACCCTGGTTTCCACCCACATCTCAAAAATATGCTGTTAGGATAATTGGCTTCCCTCCAAAATTGGCTTTAGACTGTGATAATGACATATGACTATGGTAGGGACATTAGATTGTGAGCTTCTTTGAGGGACAGCTAGTGACATGACTATGGGCTTTGTAGAGCGCTGCGTAATATGTCAGCGCTTTATAAATACTGGAATACTGAGTAATAGCGAGGTGACTAAAGAGGAAGGCTCTCTAAAGTTTCTAAAGATAAACGAAGGAAGGAAAAAGAGGGTTAAGGTGCAATTACCATGTCAATGGTATGAGAAGAATTAAAAGCTATTTTGACCCGGCTGTGCTGTAAACTGGAAATGAAGATGGGAATGGTGAGGGAGAAAAGAAGACGTGACCTGAGAGCTTAAATTTTAGCCCTGGAGGATGGGGTGCCTGCAAACCATTGACACTTGATATTTTCCTTTAGTTTATAATAAATAAATATGAACTTTTTCTAGAAACT
>NC_092865.1:52715476-52717142 GCF_032062135.1 Pyxicephalus adspersus | reverse complement strand
TATGGAGCGATACCTTCGGAGGATATATGTGTTGGCAGCGACCCTTTATTCAAGCTTGTATTTGTATTTACAGTGAAAAGACCAGACTGCCTACAGGGCCCTGGGAGAGCTGCGCTCTCTTTAAAAACTCCATAGACTTTGTGTATTTCACAGCATAGCATATTTTTCAGAACCAAGAAAAAATATATCTGGTTACTTCCTTTTTCTAACCATATCAAAGCTTCAGGCAAACAAAAAAACTATTAAATATACATTGGATAAGCTTAAAAAAATGAAAAATACATACACTGAGAAATCTGCACTGCAAAAACAAGATTTTATAAAAATTATATAGAAATACACATGGCCCAGGTAACAAAAACATCTGCATGGCTTCTCTCCTTCACTTTCCTATTTTTATCTATTATCTACCAACTAAAACAAGATATCTGTGTGATTATGGGCTCCACTTATAAAACAGGGAATATTACATTCCCTCAAACATTCCCTGGTGGGAATCTTCCAGGTCTGTGTGTTTTAATGTCAGTAATTGATTCCCACCAGGGAATGTCACATATGATTGACATCTCATCTGATTCACATTTTACCATGAACTATTTGCATTCTCTGGAGCAGCGGTCGACACCGGTGTTTCGCAAGAAAATTTTGGGGATCCACGGCTCTGGTCGGTGCATCCCCGAGCGGAGTCAGGAAAAGGACCCCGCTGAAGTGACACACAGGCCAGAGCTGCGGACCACGTCCCCCAAGCAGTTCCCAGGCTCAGAAAGGTGGGCAGGCTGTATCCCTGCACACAACACGACCACTATCCCATTGCAGGCTCGGATCTGCAATGGGAGAGTGGGCGGGGTTATGTCATAATGGCGTCACTCTGGAGGAGGTCCCCCCCTTAGAGTGACACCCGGGTCGGGAGCCGGTGTTTGTAGTGTTCCGCGGACCTGAAAAGGTTGGCTACCGCTGCTCTGGAGGACATCATTGGAAAACTTCTTGCTGCGCTTGAATTTTATGTATAAAAGGCAGAGCACAATATGGAGATAGAAATGTCATGGTGTGCTCCTTGCAGGTGTTGGATTCAGAAAGTGCTGTCACATTATTATTAATATTACACAGTATTTATATAGCGCCATCATATTATGCAGCGCTGTACAAAGTCCATAGTCATGTCACTAACTGTCCTTCAAATGAGCTCACAATCTAATGTCCCTACTATAGTCATATGTCATTAATACAGTCCAAGGCCAATTTGGGAGGGAGCCAATTAACCTAACTGCATGTTTTTGGGATGTGTGAGGAAACCCACAAGAACACGAGGAGAACCTGCAAAGGCCGGAGTGCTAACCACTGAGCCACCGTGCTGCCATGACCTGCTTTAGTTACATGACCTATTACAGGTTATGCACCTCCTACTGACCAATTATTTTTTTTAATAAATGTGATTTATTTTTACATCAAAGTTATACTTTTAAGCTTCCAGGATCAGGCGCTGTCTCTTTTGCAGTAATCTGACTTTACCTGGCTGAGCGCTCTGGGTATCTGGCGACAAAGTAGCACATGCATAGTGTCAGCTTTGGTTGCCAGGGAAACCCAGATTCCCTTGTTGAGGATGAATGAACTATTGTCAATCAAGATGGCCAATGATTGTCTCTGGGAGGAAAACGAGGAAGGAGAT
>NC_092865.1:52692471-52714287 GCF_032062135.1 Pyxicephalus adspersus | reverse complement strand
GGGGCGGAGCCTGGCGTGCGATCTACAGCTTACCTTATATGGCAAATCCTCGCGGAGCTCTCACAGCCGTGGCGGAGTTTATTGCTAGGATAAGCAGATTGAACCCCAAAAATGTCTTTTTTGCTCCAAATATAGAGATAAAAGATACAGAGAATGGTTCTAAATGCCAGAGCTGGTGAAGCTATGACAGAAAAGGGAGGTTATGACTAAAGGGTTGCTCATAAAAAAATGCATGCATTAGCATGCACACTAGTGACACGCATGTGCTTTTACATAGCGCTGTGCATGTGTATTTATTAAATCAGTTTTTCTTTGGACCATGTCTCTTTGTCTTGAGTTGCACATTATGTTGCAGCTCCACAATATATGGTATACAGTGGGGCCCTGGGCAAATATGAAATGGCCCCCAAAGCACAGCTGTACTGCACCCAATTCAGTTGTGTTAATTTGGACCCTGGAAAAGGCGAGACCTTTGGCCAATTGCCTAATTTGTCCCCTGAAAGCAGGCCTACCTGGACCGTTGGTATGATGGAGCCATAAAGGGGAAATATACCTGGCTGAATCTTGTTTTCTATTTATCCCCTTCCGGACAACCTTTGGCCATATTAATTGGCCTGGCCAGTATGACGTAACTCTTGTGCTGGCTTCCATTTCTCCCAGCACACACAAGGGACGCTGAGCATGGAAACCTAAAGGATTTCCCATTCTTGTCCTGTAAACAAGAAATCTCTGTGACCACGGGTCTAAGCATGGCTTTCTAGAATTGACCATAAACCACTTCTGTATTCCCTAATATCAAGCATAGATTTAAAAGATCCTCAATCGCATCGGAACATTTCCATAAATCATACAAATATCTGACAGAATTTTAAAGCGGAAGTAAACATAAAACAATAAAATCACACGTACCTCTAATCCTGTAGATCAGTCTGTCCCGTCTAGAGGTTTCTTCCATCGGGTCTCGCGTTGTGCCGGTTCCCGTCTTTGGCGTCCAGTCGAGTCGCCGCCATCTTCTCCTCTCTTCTTCCGGGTTCTTCCTGCTTCTCATAATCTCGCACTGTGCAGGCGCGATATCGGGTGACGTAGATTGGGAGATCGGCAATTTTTTTTCTTATTGATGAAAGGGCTTCTTCTGCGCATGTCCGAGATGCTCAGGCATGGGCAGAAGGAGCAGCCAAGAGCCTCCCGGGATGCGTGACCTAAGTATCCCGGGAGGCATGCGCTCCCATTCAGGATTCAGCTCCCAATTAGGCGCCAGTGCTGCGTAAAAGGTTGTCTACCCTTTTATGTAAAGTGAAAATTTTGAGTTTAGGTACGCTTTAAGACCTTAAAATTAATTTTTGTTTTAATATCGGAGCATGTACACATTTATATTACCGAAGGAATGATCAAAAATATGATGGGTTACAAAGAATTAACGCTAAAGAACTGTTTATGGTGTTGTAAGAAGTGGAATTTTGCGTCTTGAGAAGTAGATTTTTGAGTCTTTTTGTGTTTTTGCTATGTTTTGTAGATAATTGAGTCCTGTTGAAACTAGTTATATCCTCCTTATCAGTAAACCAACATTTGCTTCCAGCGCTGTAAACAGAAGCCATCAGAGAGAGAGGTACAGCAGATCTGGGATCAGCAAGAAATCGCCCTAACAGGTGTAGCACAAAAAACGACAATAATATCGACCAGGCCTATGGAATTGCAAGCTGATCACATTGCAAATCAATCAATGAATGTCGATTTATGTACAATATTGAAAATATATTTTACACGTAAAGAATTTTTATATAATATTTATATGTGTGAAGAATTTTTTCTGTCAAATTTATCATCCACAAAGCCCCTGGTAGCCATAGATTAGGCCGAGGACGTATAGGACATTGTTGTTTTTTTACACATGACCAAAAATAAATATTTTATATTCTCGTATTGTTTACATTTGTACTTCTCATTGTGTTGTGAGCTGGAATTCCGAAGCTGCTCGCAGCCTTTTATTCCGGTCACTAAGCAACCAATGTCAACAACACCCTGGCAACCTATTAACAGTGCAAGAGACACAAAATATACAACTTTCCCTGTATCCAGCACAGGTGAAATTCAACAATTTCTATGTGGTTTTACTAAAGGAAGTGATGCCAGCGGCAATTACAGGATCCTGGGTAAGGGTATTCATTTTAATATAAGGTATTCTCTAGGTTTATTAACCCAGCTTTTAATGTTGGTGGATATAATGCAGAATTTTGTGGATTCTAGACACACAGAAAAATGTCATTCCAATTATTTGTGTTATTTATCTGTCTTTTTATCCTTTGTGGGAAAATGAATATACGGGGTAATTATTATTATTAATAGGAATAAACAGTATTTATTTAGCGCCAACATAATACACAGCGCTGTACAATATATAGGGGTTGCAAATGACAGACAGATACAGACAGTGACACAGGAGGGGAAGAGGACCCTGCCCCAAAGAGCTTACAATCCAGGAGGTGGTATCAACATTGTGGCACATTTACATGCCAATCTCTGATTGATTACCTATTCCAGAATGGGTAAGGTAAGGGATAGCAAAAATATTGGTGTTTTAGCAGACAGTATGTGCAGGAGAGGAGTGTGGAGGGTATGACAGAGTAATATGTGGAGGAGAGGAGCATGGAGGGTATGACAGTAGGCATTTTTTTATAGGAGGAATGCACAGGGTATCAAGGGAGGTGATTTGTGCAGATGAGGATACACAAGGTATGACTTGGTTATATGCACACGGGAAGACTGTGCAGCGTATGGCATAGATAATCCTTTAGGAGAGGAGTGCAGAGGACATAGTGGCCAAGATAAATGCAAAGCAAGAGCCCAGAGAGTAAGGCAGGGGTCTAAAATATGCAAAAGAAGGGTGCACAGGATTTAATAGTAAGCCGTAGGTGTAGAGGGACAGGGGTGTAGAGGGTATGACAGGTGTTAGTAGGTGCAGGAGAGGATTTGGAGGCATTGACAGGAGGTAATAAATCTTCAGGCTCTTACACTGTGCTGGAGAGTAGTATGTAGAGTGTAACAGGAAGTATTGTGTACAGAAGAGGAGCGCATAAAGTATAATGTGCAGGCGAGGAGTGTGCAGGAATGACAGATTCCAGTATGTACAGAAGATGAGAGAAGATATATACTTTCAGGGTATGACACTGGGCAATATGTGCAGAAGAGTATGTTGGGTATGACAGGAGGTCATATGTGCAAAAGAGGAGTATATAGGGTATAATCAAAAGCACTAAGTGCAGGAGAGGGGTGTAAAGGCAAATGACAGATTGCAGTATGTGTAGGAAAGGAGTGCAGGGATATTGACAGGAGTAATATGTGAAGGGTATGACATTGGGTAATAGGTGCAGGACAAAAGTATGTAGGGTATGACAAAGGTGTAAAGGGTATGACAGTAGACACTAAGCGCAGAAGAGGAGTGCATGAACTATAATGGTGAGCACTAAGTGCTGAAGAGGAGTGTGGGAGTATGAGAGATTCCAGTATGTGCAGACGAGGAGTGTGTATATATGCGCAGGGTATACCACTGGGCAATATGTGCAGGAAAGTAGAATTTATGGCATGACAGAAGGCAATATGTGCAAGAGAGAAGTATGCAGGGTATGATAGTAGTGCAGTGTCCAACACTTTGGGCTCTAATAGATTCTACTTTTCTTGGAAGGCTTTCTACATTTTGTAGTGTGTTTGCTGGATTTTTGACCATGAAGCCCAAAGAGCATTTGTGAGTTTAGGTACTGATATTAGATGGCTTGCAATCATATTTCCAATTCATCCTAAAGGTCTCCAAAAGGGTTAAAGTCAGAGCCTCTGTAGGCCAATTTGGATCTCCCACATCAGGCTCATCAAACCACGGCTTCCAGGAGCCGGTCCACAGAAGCACAGTTATGCAGGGACAGATTCTTACCCAATTTTTTGGCAAAAGGCACACAATTGTCTACATTGACTTTCCAAACTGTATCATTAACAGGACCTCTTACTGGAAACACTTGAACTCAATCCCTTGAAGGGTTGTCAACCTACTTTTGCCCAAACCATGTAGGCAGTGGCCTAGTAACCCATTGTAGTACATAATAAAAAGTATCATTCTACCATCCTGCATCCTGTTACTATACTGCTGTATTCTCAGTTTTGTTGCCCTTGTAAAGCCCATGTATTCGTAGATGTGAAATTGTGTATAGCATCTATGGCACCATCCATGGAAGCAGAGTAGGAAACAGTTCACCCTACTTTTTTCAATCATTGGTTCTAGGTGTAATGATTCATGGTGGAGAAAGGGTCTTGTTCACCTCTCTACCCCCTGCTTTGGCATACTTTGTGTGGCTATGACATCTGCTTTGGGAAGGATTATGATAAAACAAAACATTTGGCTTGGGAAAAGGGAAGGGACACAGAATAGTTGGCCTAGGGTGATGGGATAAAACCTCAGTCCTGTTCAGTAGATCTTGCTTGCATCACTGACCACAAAAACGTCAATGGTCACCCGTCTTAAAAATTATAAGGCATCCATCAAAATGGCGACCATGATTTTATTTGAGAGCACCGTAGAATTAGGATATTTCTACCCTAAACAGCTGACTATTGTTTAGAAATAATTAACCATAACCTTTTCATAAGTCTCATATATTATGTCGAGTTTAATTAGGACATCAGGTTGTAACTTCTACGTATTTTGCCCTCAGCATTGAGACAATACCGTATTTTTCATCGTAATCCAAGAGTCTTTCAGCTCATCCCTGTGAGCTGGTTCATTTCGGAGGCAAACAGCTTGAAGCCTCTGGGCAACCATTGTTCATTAATGTTTTACAAAATTATTATTAGAACCCTGCATCACGCAAGTCGCAGCTTAATTCCCAAAGAGATTACGATTCATAATTCATAGTATAATTCCAGTGGCTCAAGGTTACCTAGAGCAAAATATAGAAATAACAATGCTTTATGCTGATGATTAAGAAGTACCCATTTAAATGCATTTCAATATCCCAGTTTTTATTTTTTTATTTTAATAAATGTTCCATGGTCCAAGAGAAAGAAGCAGATAAACACGTTTTTGTTTTCATAGTAAATTTGTGCCGTAGCTGTTTTTTGTACTGTATGTAAACAATAGTCTAAAAAATGTCAATTTCCTAATGTTAAGCTTAGATTGTAAGCTCTTCTGGACAGGGTCCTCACCTCCTCCTGTGTTGTGTTTGTCATTTGCAACCTCTATTTAATGTACAGCACTGTATATTATGTTGGAGCTATATAGGTATGGTTTATTAATATTAATAATAACAATAAGGTTGGATATAAATGCAAATTCCATTGCAAAGAATGCTTTATTCTGAAGAACCTGTGCAAAACCATTAACATATGTACCACTTCTATATTCTAAATGACCACAGAAGCAACTTAAACTGATGCCATTGACAAAAATCTGACTTTACCCTTCCTGCCTTACCAAAAATAGTATTGGTAGAAGGAACCTCTTATAATCCCAGAGTATAAGTTATTAGTACGACTGAAAAATTAGTTTAAAAAAAGAGGGGTTTTGAGTGCCACAGTAAAGCACAAACTTCTAATTTTACCTGTTATATATCAAACACTAAAAAAACATTTAATATTACATTACTGGCCATAAGACAGTATAAAGTTCTGTACCCAACGCGTGTCGCCTGTATAGGCTTCAGGGGGGTTTTACATTGACAGTTTGCATATTCACAGATTCCATTTTGGCAAACAATTCAACTTTTTTATATGATTCTTCTTCTTTCAGTTCCCCAGTGGCTTTCATGGACACTTTAGAAGCCACATTCGGAATGATATCTGCCAGGAATACCGTATGGCGGCCAGGCCTCTACCCCCAAAGGCCTTTGCCCAGCGAATTAAAGTGAGTAGTGTGCCAAAACTTTATGTGACTGTAAACTTATAAACTGTTTACTTTGAAGCAGAACTTTGGGATTTTAATTGCTTAATGGTTCAGTATCTACCAAATTTGGTGATCAGGCAGGTAAGAATGCTTTCTGCAGAAGAGACAACGCTTGTCCCTGTTTACAATTAAGCCCTGCCTGACGCTAAACCTTTAATGTGGAATCTTAGTTCTGCTTTAATGTTTACACAAAGGTATAAAAAAAAATAAAAAAAATAAAAAAGATTCACTATAAAAATGTATTTTCACTTAGAAAACTCCACGTCATATGTGAACCTAGGGGATATACTGCCTTCATGCAGATAATTGGGTTGATTTACTAAAGCTATATAGGCTGCTCACATAGCAAGGTAAATTTTCCCCTTTCATGGGATATTTCACTTAGATTGATAAATGAGATGAAGCTCTGCTGACTTCAGCCATTAATCATGTGAAAGGGAAAAATACTATTTTTGTAGATTTCCGTGCACGTGATTGGGTATTCTTTGCAAAGTGAACTATCACCACATTCACTACGTCAAGTTAATTATTCTGTACAATGTGATAATTCACCATGCTAAATGAACAGCCTAGACTTCTTTAGTAAATCCACCCCAATGTATTTTAGATCCAGGGCCCCAGCACGCCAAGGCCTTAATGCTGCAGTACTTCACTTTTACTTTGACCTACATTCTAGATGTATCACCTCCTCCCCTGTACTCTCTGATGTCGGATAAACCACAGTGCTGTAACTCACAGAGAAGTGTATCGCCGCACCTGTAAGAGATGAAAGCCTAAATCTAAAGAACTGTAGTGTCATTACAGCACTCTAATATAAATTATAAATGAACAGAAATGGGTTACAACATCATCACCTGCGTTCTGTGCAAATAAAGATAGCAGGCGGGACCCGGCCTGTGTCAGTTTCGCTCGACTGCCATCGATGAAAAAAGCTTCATGATAAAAAGAAAGCTAGCCTTTTGTAAACCAACTTGTTGGGGTTGTGTTTGGAACGTTATTTGTTTCTTCAGAGCTCAGAGTTGACATGTTTGTTTTAAGCCGCTAGGAAAAATATTTACCTTGGAATATTGATTTGTATAACCTTAGATTGCTGTATCCAAAGCAAAGATTTCTTAATATGGGTGTTCTCAACAGTTGTTTAGTACAGCATCTTTCAGGCCAAACATCCCAAAAACACATTACTCCGACTCTATTTTAACATAAAGGTTTATTATGACAAGTGGCTTGATATAACTCAGATGTAGGGTGCTGCCAGAGAATCTTAAAGAGACACAAATACTAAGCAAAGTGACAGTGTGTGTACAATGAGCATCGCCTAGAACAGCGGTCCCCAACCGGTGGTCCATGTGAAAATTTTGGTGGTCCGCGGCTCTGGCTGGTGCCCTCCCCAGCAGACTCAAGAAAAGGACCCCGCTGGGGGGGGGCGCACCAGACAGAGCTGCGGACCACCAGTGAGAGTGGGCGGGTTCTGGCATCATGATGTCACTCAGGGGTAAGTTTCTTCGTCTTTGAGTGACACACGGTTCCCAGCACGTGTGGTCCGGAGCCCGTAAGTTTAGTAGTCCATAGGATCAAAAAGGTTGGCGAACACTGGTCTAGAATACCCAGCACTTTAAGGTACGAGGGATCAGTCATTACTCTCCTCTGAAGTACCCAGACCTAGCAGCCACTTTACTTAGATAACCAATGGATTAAAAACAATGCTGCCCTAATGACACTTCTGATTTGTGACATTCGTGTGTCACAAATGGGTTCTCAAAAGGCTCAATATTTTACATTTTGCAAAGAAAGGACAACAAAACAAAAATGACAGTGACGGTACAGAAATAATCAAATCAAATCAACAAAAAAAAAAAAACTTTAAAAAATATACTAATGTACTATAAACACACCCTCTTCCAAAAAAAAAAAACTGCACTAAATAATATAACAAAATAATTTTATACAAAATAATTTGAAATTCCCGCAACTCCCCCAAGGCAACGGCCGCACATACTGACATCACCGGGAACTCCCCGGTGACTTATGAGATGCAGAGGACGCCGGCCGGAGGATGCGGGAGGACGGGTCGCGAAGGACGCCGGCGGACCAGGTAACATAGTTTTTATCATCGTTTTTCATTATTTTAGCTACCCCGAGTGTGACTCTGGGTTACTGCTTTTAGCTTGTTTTTTACCGCTGGGGAGATTAATGTTATTTTTTAAAGCTATAAGCCTGTCTTCTTTTAGTAAATCACCCCATGGTGTTGCAGCATGGTGGGTCAGTGGTTAGCACTTTGGCCTTTGCAGCGCTGGGGCCCAGGTACAAATCTCAACCAGAACACTATCTGCATGGAGTTTGCAAATTCTTCCCGTGTTTTTGTGTGGGCTTCCTCCCACATTCCAAAAACATACAGTTAGGTTAATTGGCTCCCCCCCACAAAAACATATGGCTATGGTAGGAACAATAGATTGTGAGGGACAGATAGTGTCATGACTATGGACTTTGTACAGCGCTGTGTAATAGGTTGGCGCTATGTAAATACTGTGTAATAATAATGTTAGTGTTTAGAAAAGGATTGTTGCCATGGGGAACAAAAGGGTATACTATGGGGGTATTTAGGCAAATCCAAGGAAACACGTCCCAGATATAGGACATCCTAAGGTAGAAATAAAGCAGCACACAAGCACTTAGCCGAGTTCTTTCCCCGATAATGTGAGCTTCAGATTATTCCATTTTAGGAGATGCAGACATGACCACTCTTTCCTCCTCTCTGTACTTCAGAGACTAAGCAGAAGATTTTACAGATAATTGTGCAATCGCATTTAGCTGCTCCCAGCTCCAGAATACTTGCACTGACATTTCTTAATGTTCAGCTACATTTGTATGCACTCACCAGTCTTTTGCATAGCTCCAAACTTTCGCAATTACCAGCAACCTAAATCGAACTAAGTGGTACTGTTCAGCTATTCAGCCGCTTAGTGTGCTAGAAGAGGCATCTCTGAGAGCAAAACACAGAAATTCAGTTCTGAAATGTCATTATTATAAAAAGGCCGCAACTTTCAGGCTTGGGGCAATGCTTGTAAATATTTGCGTGCTCGACAAATGCCTGATAAAATGTGTTTATGCATACAGATTATAATCTGTATGCATAAACATATTTTATCAGGCATTTGTGGAACATGCAAATTTTTTATGCATTTTACTTGCCAGTGATCAAATGGATGCCTACATTTTTTTAATTACACCATCACACTGCATGTGGTTTAACAAGACCCATTAAATAGAAACCATCATGATGCTGAGTCACATTTATCTTCATTATTTTAGGATCATATAAAGAAGTGTTATATAGCTTTCTAAGCTTTACCATTAAAAAGTGAGCTGGGGAGGGGAAGGAAGTCACTGCTCGGACTCATTGCAGCTTGAGCTATTGTGTTCTGCAAACTGGGAAATTTTTAGACAAAATAGAAATATTGCAGAGAAAACAGCTTTTTAAAGAACTTTATCATATAATGGTTTTAGGTGACCTTTTTTTTACATTCTTCCTAAAATGACTATTTTCCACAATGAGCACACAGATGGATGCTTTGCCCAGAGGCTTAAATGAAGTTTGAGGTTTGTCATCCCCAGCCATAGGGTTCCTGCAGAGGTGGCACAATAATCAGTTTTTGTCTGGTTAATTACAACTAAAATCAATGATCTACAGGCAGTCCCCGAGTTAAGGACATCTGACATAGCGACTTCCTAGATTCAAACAGGCTTCCCTGCTCATTCTGTGCAGCACAAAGGCTTAATAGGTGGGGGGGGGGGGGGGGGTGTATGACTTGCAGAAGAAATCTTTAAATCTTTTGCTAAACAGAGCTGAGCAACATCTTGTAACTCTTTAATGACTCTTTAATTTCCACACCAAAAAGTGGTACAATTTTTTGCATGAAAATGTATTTTTCATTGTAAAAATCTTAGGCATAACTCACCAATATTTAATAAAGTTAATAATAAACTTTTGTAATGTAATGTAAGTGTACAGTAGCATATATAATACATATATATAATATAATTATTTGTAGTATTTCTTTGTATTGGACTCAATACAGCTATTTTGTATTGAATCCAACACAAAATTTTTTGAATTTCCCGCTGATCCTCTCGTCCGCACCGAGGTCACCGGTAAACCCCGGAGATCGTTGCTGCATTATGCGGCTGGAGATCGGAGGAGGAGGATGTGTTCCCAGGACCTGTAGGGACCATCAGTACGCCGGGGGACACCGATGGAACAAGGTAAGTGTTTTTTTTATTATAGTTAAAATCTACCCCGAGTGTGACTCTGCAATACCGATTTCTGCCTAGAAAATCCAATCCGAGTCACACTCGGGAATACAGCTAGGGGAGTTAAAGCACAGCTTGCTCCAGAAGTTAATGAAAGTCTAGGCTCCAAAATTTTTTTTTTGCTTTGTTTGTGATTAACTGACAGTGAGGATTTTATACAGTAAATGACACCATGCTGCCTAATATTATGTTGAGACATACATCTGTCCTAATTAAATTTATTAAAATAATGTACTTGTTCCAACTTACATACAAATTTAATTTAGGAACAAACCTACAGTCCCTATGTCGAATGTAACCCAGGGACTACTTGTATTTGGGCAATTTTAAAGATGACATTCTTCCCACTGGCCAGCAACGTAAGATGCATGTGTCCCATTGACCAGCATGACAGTGTGCCATGAATTGGGTTAATCATAAATAATGTCAGAGGTTCCCTGGAACCTGAAAATTATTTCAAGGGTTCCCCCATGGTAAAACGCCTGAGATAGGCTTGTTTAGAGGGATGTATGAGGTGCATTATTTCTTTTGTTAGAACACTGGGACGGATTATGTGATTATAGTAGGCTTAGCAGAAATGTAGCTATCACTGATGCCGTTCTAGAGCGGTCGCTTTATGCAGAAGACACAATTTCCTGAGACCCAATCTGTTCTGCACAGTAACTTGTTAACTTGACCAGATCCACAGGCAGTGTCTGATCAGAGGACAAAATGACTAAGTGGAATCTAAAGTAGTTTATTTCAGGCTGGTACATTATGGAGGAGCAAAGACATTTCATGTCAAAGCCTCCATACGTTACATGGACAAGAGCAACACTGAACCAGAAGCAATGGTGGAGGTTGTAGCAGGGGGGTATGGAAGCAGCATTTAGAGACTGTACCAAAACAAAAGTGTGGGGTACTTTGGAACAAGCCAACCACAAATGATGAAAGGGATGCAGTGGCAGCATATTAAACACTATGCAATGCCCAGGACCACAGTGCCTCCAAGCTGAAGTGCTAATACCCTACCACTGTGCTGATTTCTCTTAATATATATATATATATATATATATATATATATATATATATATATATATATATATATATATATATATATATATATATATATATGTATGTATGTGTATATTATACAAAGATTTATGTCTCTAATACATCCTTTGTGTTTTACTATTGGAATTTTCCATCTACTGGGCTGCGTAATTAGGATTAGTTGTCATATGATTAATGTTCATTAGCGCTCTGTAATTCTTACAACAAAATGATTACATGTTATAGAACAGTGCCTTTGTTCTTTGCTGAAGAATTCCTTAAATGCGCAGATAAATTTAAGCGTTTGCAGTCGCTTGGCCTTTTTAATTGCTTCTCAGATGTACATTTTGATTACGAAGCTCCTGACAGGCATGCGGTGATGAGAACCACACATGACGGAACATTAAAGCATGTATACGATTTTAAAAAATGTGTAATAATAGCTGTTGGTAAATGTTGGTAAATGTTTAAATCCCTCTACTACAGATTTGTGCACTCTGAAATTTTGGTTTTCCCACCCACTTTGGCATTTCTTCACTTCTTTTGTTCCAAAAAAAATTAGAAGTAATAATTGGAAGAATGCACTGTGTATTCCATAGACATAGGTGTACCCGCCCAGACTACAAATTCTATAAATAATCTGGCTGCCTGCATGGTATGGATGTTGCAATGGGAGTTATGTGTGGCTGGATGAGTGGAGATTTGGGGGAACTGGGCCAGCTGTCTGTGTGTGCACCCTATAACCATACTCCTTCCTTCTACTTGATACATGCGTTGCTAAACATTAATGTGTCAGTTCTTTAAAACGATCTACAGGGGCAATAAACTAAGCTATGTGGCTATGAGGAGCCCAGGATTGTAAGTATGTTACAGGGCCAACAGGTAGGCAGTATAGCAATATTGACAAAATCTCCAAGCTTTAAAGATTTCACTCCCTGCCCATCAGAAAGGTAAGTATAAATCTTTTTTTCTGTACAGGGCCACTTTAATAGAGAAGTGTTCAGGCCAGCAAAATTGAACCATAATGAAACCTTGATGACAAGCTATGTGAAATCCATATGAAATAACAAAGAAATTTCCACTCTCCAGCCTATACCAAAGCCTTTGTTGAAAGATCATTTCCCATTATAGCTACGTCCTGGGATTACAGTCGACAAATATTTGGTTTATGTTATGCAAGTACAGCGGTAAAACTCATTAAACGGCTTATATATATGCAACTTCTGGTACAGCACCTTTTTTTCATAAAAATATGCATTAGCATCAACCTCCATCTTCTAATAATTAAACAACATTAAGCATAGCACTATTGCAAGAGATTCAGCAAACTGTGCTAGCTTTTTACTTTTATAATGAGAGTTGGCTTGGGTAGTTACACCTCTGCCGCACTAATGGCTCAATCTTTCATCATTATTACCTCCTGCTGAAGCACCATCTATGTCAGAGAAACCAAAAAAGAACTTCGTGACCTGTATTGAGTTCTCAACTCAGCGTGGGGCACTGAGCCAAGTGACCTGCAGGCCCTCTCGTTTTTATTGCTATGGAAGCGTATTATTGCTATGGAATCTTAATATACTTCACATATTTACCCCTTCGTTTTATTCTGCTGTTTATTTTGCAACAGGAAAAGAATCTTGGCTAAAGGAAGGTAAACATAAATGTGAAACGATTGTCAAGTACTTAAAGTTTACTGAGCATCAGATATTTTGTGTGTGTTGAAAGTATGCATGATAAATAATGAGCCTGATTTATTAAAGCTCTCCAAGACTGGAAAAGATAGACTATCATGGGAAAAACAGTGTGATCCAGCAAACATAAGATAAATCTGATCCAGGATTGAAAACATTTGCAAAATATTAGCAAATTATTTTAAGAAATCAATTCTAGGTTTGCTGTATGACTCAGCTTCGCCATGATAGTCTTCTCCAGTCTTGAAGAACTTTAATAAGTTAGTATCAAATATATGTGTATTTTTTACCTCTCACAAAGAGATTAGTGTACTCACTGATGATGCCGTCATATGCATGACCCGGGTAACTCGGACCTCATAGCCTATCCTTTATAAACACCATTGTAATAACTACCGCCTACTTCCAAACCTCCTCCTGCTTACCAGCCAATCCCCCCCATTAAATACCCCAACACAAAATCTTGGATTGAAATTGGCTGGCAAGCAGCCGTTTATTTAAAACACCATTAAATAAAGTTTAACTTTCCAAATAATTAACAAACAAATATCCAAATAAATAAATGCCAAATAAATTACATTTTACACTTTGATAAGCATACATTAACATAAATTAACACAACACTCCATTATTAATATAATTATTATTAAAACGGGATTATATAATGTTAACATATTACATTGAATATAGCTTAATTAACCAACAACTTAATTCCCCTTTTATTAATACATAACCATTACAACAGTATCCATAATGTTATCAAACTCCCAATTTTACACCCAAACAACCAAGCTGCAGGTCTCAGAAGGCAAAATCCCACCCAACAAGAATTGAACTCTTCCAACATCTCCACCTTGGCCCCTAGCTGCCCAGCACTGCCTTCAGGAGCCATAATCATCCGTTCACCATAAAGGGGAGAGCCCACCAAAGGGGATCCCCCCTGCCAAAATCCACCCCTTTTCAATACACTGAATCCCTGCCTTCCAAGACCCCAACCGCCACAGCGCTCAGGTGTGAAACCTCGCATCTGAGCGCTACCTCTACCCGCTGAGCTTCTTAACGTTGGTCCTCCTCCATTCCTGACCGTAAAGATGCCTCCCGCCGTATTCCATGCTCCGAGTTGGGTTGAACCATGCCCCTGTCCAATCAAGAATTTTGTTTGTCCTGGCCATCATAACCAGGCCGCAACACCAGGGCAGTCCAGCCGTCGCCTTGAAGATCAGTTCGACAATCCAAAATGTATGCCACTTGGAAATATTACTCCAATCATAGATCCCCCCCCCCTGGCATGGAGCCCTACCATGCCAAAGGGTCACTCCACCGAACTCATATGATGTAGCACTATGCTACCCCCACTTTTTAGCCACCAAAATAGTCCACCGCTGTATTGATCCCCATCTTGCAGTATGGAACCACGAGCGTTCCGCATCCAATCAGTCCTGGCTAGTGTATCGGACCAGACCGCAACACCAGGTCATTCCAGTCGCCATCGTGAAGACCAATTTAACCTTTGAAATATATATCCCACTTGGAAATTTTCTCTCCAATCTTAGACCCCTTTGGCACGGAGCTCTACCATGCCAAGGGCCACTCCTCCGACCTCATATAATGTAGCACTATGCTACCCCCATTTTTCAGCCACCAAAAGGGCTCACCACTGTACTGAGCGCACACCGTGCAGCATGGAACCACAAGCGTTCCGCATCCAATCAGTCCTGGCCATTGTATCAGACCAGACCGCAACACAAGGTCATTCCAGTCGCCACTGTGAAGACCATTTTTAACTTTTGAAATATATATCCCACTAGGACATTTTCTCTCCAATCCTAGACCCCCTTTGGCACTGAGCCCTACCATGCCAAGGGGCCACTCCTCCGACATCATGTGATGTAGCACTGTGCTACCCCCACTTTTTTATTTTTTTTTTACTTTTAAGCCACCGAAATGGCCCACCGCTGTATTGAGCTCACACCGAGCAGTATGGAACCACGAGCGTTCCGAATCCAACCAGTCCTGGCCAATGCATCGGACCAGACCGCAGCACCAGGTCACTCCAGTCGCCACCGTGAATTCCAGTTCAACAGTCCAAATATATCTCACATGTAAATTTTATCTCCAATCTTAGACCCCCCCCCTTCTGCACGGAGCCCTACCATGCCAAGGGGCCACTCCCCTGACACCATACGATGTAGAACTATGCCATCTACGTTCCCAGCCACCGAAATGTCGCCAACGCTGTGTTCAGCTCACTCCGTGTAGTATTGACCTACGGGCATCCAACTGGTCCTGACCACTGTATCCCACGAGACCGCAACACCTGGCCATCCAACCCGAACAGGATGCAGCACTATGCTACCCCCATGCCCGGACACCGAATTGACCCCCACCTTCGCAACTGCTTCGTTCCCAGCCTTGTCGAACAAAGCTTGTTCACCCCTGTCAACTAGTCCTGGTCCCCCTATCCAACCAGGCCGAAACACCTTGGCACCCTTACAAGATGAAACACTATGCTACCCCCTATCCCGATCACCGAAATGGCCCACCTCTGTCTGTACTTCCCACCGGGCAGTGTGGAACAAACCCATGCCCCGCCTGAAACCCTCCCAGACACTCTCCACCAACACCACAAATTATCTCCCCTTCAGCCCGTACTGTACCACGCTAGGGCCCCTCACTTGCCCCCGAATGTGCGAGGCTCCGACCCCATTCCCCATCACTGTGAGTACAAACATCCGACCCACTGTACTCCCCCTTCAAGAGAGACCACTGCCGCTAGATCAACTGTAAACATCCTCTGCACACCCTGCCCCAAGCAACCGTGCCCAACTCACCATAATGCAACCAAACCAACCACAGCCGAGTGCCCCAACCTGCAATTGAAAACCACTCATTCCCACAAAGTCCGCAAATCCATACTATGACCCGAGCCTGAGACATCCCCCTCCTCACTCCACACCTCAGACTAAGCCAGCCACAATCCACTGCAAACCAGCCACTGCACATACTCCAGGTAAACAAAGGAAACACACCACCCCACCGAGCAACAACACTAGGAAGAAAGAAAGTAGAGCACCCGCTTATTTTTCATTGTGCAGAAGCAATAGAGCATACATCCCCCATATGGCCAGCACGGGGAAGTAGCGTAACCCACCCACCCTTAGGACATTCGAGAGCAATAGAGCATACCCACCCCGCCAAGCAGATATCATCAAGTAATATAGCAGACCAGAAACCTTGCAGAGAAAGAGGACTCTACCCCCCACCCCCACTACGGACACCAAGGTGCAATACAATGGGCCCGTAAAACACACCACTGACCCCCTAAAGCAATAAAATCAATGCTCCCGCACCACCAACAATAGGGCAGAACGAGGCATACCAACCCACTGCATCAACACAAGGGAGTAATAAAAGTATACCAGTCCACTAGAACTAACTTCCATCGGTCAATATCACTGACAGCACCCCCACCTGGGAACAATAGAATAAGCCTTCCCCCAGTAGCGACCTGGGAAAAATAGCGCATACCACCCCACCGCACTTAAACCAGGAGTACCAGAGTACCCCACCACCCCACACCGACCTGTGAGAAGATGCACCCCCATCCCCAAAACCGACACATAGTGACCTCAAATAACACCCCGCCCAATTGACCGTGGGAGAGAAGTTTAAACTCACCCACCGCAAGCACCCCAACAAGGAGTAATAAAGTATACTAACCCCTATTACTAACCTATTACTAACCTCCGGTAAGTAAGTAACAAAGTATCGTAACCCCAGTAACTAACCAATGTAAAATTACTGTACTCCCAACCCCCCAGCGGTGGCCCCAAGGCGTAACACCGCGTACCATCCCCCGATACTGACAACTGGGAGAAACTGTGATTACCTCCCCCAGCACAGACCCCAGTAAGTGCTACGAAATACCATCCCCCCAGTACTGAAGATTGTGGGAAAAGCAAAGACCATGCCCCAGGACAGACACCAGTGAGTAATACCCATACCATCCCCCCAGCACGACCACCGTGAGAAAAAAAAAAAAAAAAAGGCTGGCATTACAGGGGGTCCCCGGGCACCATCCCTGGTGTGTGTGACACAAGAGCCCGATAGGCAGATTTATCACACAAGCACCCAGGTCATTGTATCCACAACATTTGGCTGTCTGCCCTCCCCCATGGGGGATATGTTACAGCCTCATCATCTTCCTGGTCAGATGGAAGGTGGTTGCTATGGGCAACAGAGCAAACACTTTCTAGCAGAACCTGGGCAGCCGCATTGCGGAGTAATCCACAGCAACCCAAGCTATTGGTCTCAGACCCGGAAGTGGGTTGGTTGTTGTGGCCTGCTCTTTGTGTCGGTGTGATGCACAAAAAAAAAAAAAAAACGTAATACTTGCCGTCCTCAGGGTCCTCGCTGCCCCGCAGCTTGATCCGCCGGCAGGAACCTGAAAACGAGGGCTCCTTTGCCGACCGAGAGCTCCCCAACCTCAGGGATTACCGGAAGTGACGCGGCCGGCCTTCACTTCCGGTTCAGCGAACCCTGATCAGCGGACCCGCTCCAGCCCGGCAGCCAGCAGGAATGCCCTCCCGGGTCCGCACCGTGCCCGGGAGGCAGAGGCATTCGCCCCACTACCACCACCGCGTTCGGGGGAATCTGCGGCACCCTCCGTTGGGGACCCGCACTACGTGAGTCCCCGGCTTCAGGCGCGGCCGACCCACATGACCCCCCTGAAACCCCCGACCGGGGAAGAAAGGATCCCCGTCGATCCTAAACCACCCACACACCACTGCCCACCAATGAGGTCCTGGCCACTGCAAGGTCTAAAAACCCACATAGGGAGCCCCAGGCCTGCAGGCCTCTCTCCCCATATGATCCAAGGGCTGCCTTCTTAGACCCCCGACATAGTAGAGGGTTGCACCCTAAACTACCCAGCGGATCCCTGAAGGGGCCACAAGCAGGCCCCTAGCTGGCAGGCGAAACCACAGCCCTGCCACCTCAACCCACTGATTAAACCTCCTCCAACCTCCCCCTTACTACATCCTGTGGCCAGGCTGCAACTTAAAGCTGCTGACGCCTGACTAGGCCAAAAACTCCCTCTCCCAACCTGCGTCCATGCAGAAAAACTTTTTCTTTCCAAAAGAGGGCCTCTCACTATCATCCAGCCCTTTTAACCTCTCCCATTCCTAATCTCCTCCTACCCCACGTTGTATACTAGCCCAGCCCCCTCTGGCAACACTACCTTTTTCCTTAACCCCTTAAAAGCTCTGGGCTAGGCCTAGCACCCGGTCATGTAGGCCCTGCGCCTAATTCTTACGGCTACGGGCCTCTCTTTACTGTCCAGAAGTACCAAGCAGTTTTTGTGAAGGCATAATCCAAGGTTACCATCTACTTCCTGGACTGAGATGACAATTCAATAATGATGCAGTCGTAAAAATCTAGATCATTTCCTGCTCTGTCATTTCACATTGTGACTTGCTACAAAGTTACAGTGTATAATCTATTTGAGACCAGACAGGGCTTCATTGCAGAAAGGGACAAGCAATACCCCTTCGGCAATAGGAATTCTTAGCTGTCTGATTGTGTTCTTCATCTGTTAGAATCACTACGTTATACATGCGTAACTCATCATCGAATGCCAGGATACACAGCTTCCCCTACAGTTGCTGGGACCTAATGAACTCTCACACAGGCATCATCCCAGCCTGGCAAATCAAGAAGGCCAAAGATCGAAATGAGGAAGAGAAGGAAAAGGATGATGGCACTGGTGACGGAACAGGGGCAGGTGAGTATATATAGGGTTTAGTTCTGTTTTCATTGTAATTAGGTTGCCGGGACTTAAAGTAAAAAACTAAATTAAATTTTTTATCTTACATAAAAGGGTAGATGACCCTTTTATATAAGGTAAAAATTACCTTCTTTTTTTTGTGGAGGGGACTTAAAACTTTTTTTAATCCTTTCTATGTTGATCGCCGCAGCAATCAAGACTGAATGGGAGCACAGAGCCTCCCTGCATACATGCCTCACGCCTCTGCGCAGTGCGAGATCAGGGGATGTACAAAGAAGGAGTAAGAAGCACTCCCTTTGCACAGGTATGAAGGAGTATACCAGGATGACGCAGGACCCAATCTAGGAAACCTCCCTGATTGACAGATCTGCAAAGGAGTTTTTTTTTTTCAGTTTACTTGCACTTTAATGACCTCTTGCACAGATGTCCTCCCAGCCTGGCAAATCAACATAGCCTAAGATCAGAGCATTTGATTGTACCAAGCAGTAATTGGTTAATCCTTACCTAAGATGTCTACTTTTACCTTCACCAACCTCTGTGTAAAACTAATTTCAGTTTCTATTGAAAGCTTTAATTTCCCTATTTTCAGGGCCAACAAATCATCTCTGTTATAAATGAACCAATATCAATTGCATCCAAAAGAATCCTCCTAGATCAGAAACGTAAGATTACATTGGTGAATCCCATCAGAAAGCTCATTGTCTTTAGATCTGCATATTCCTTATTAAGAATTCAGTCAATGTAAGTATGCAAAAAAGAACAATAGCTTACCCATTAATCTATATACATAGGGACCGTCATTCCCTGTACATTGAGAGGAAATATTTTTAGCATCAGAGAAAATTAATGTCTTGTGAAACTTGCTTAAATTTTAATTACTTCTGCATATATTAAGCCTGCTGATCATAACAATATTACCCTCTAACCTTGCCAAATCTTTCCAGTGGCTGTATAAAGAAATCCAATGTCATCCATATAATGAATGCCTTGAAGGTAATAGCATTAAAACCGTTATCCTGTGGAGATAATATGTGGCTGAGGTAGTTTTCATTTTATTATTTGTAACCTGCACAGCTCTGTAACCTGACTGGTGGCCTCCCTGCGATGCAATAATTACATTTAATGTTCTTACCATTTTTTATTTTTTTTTAGGAAACTCCAAACAAACATATATTCTCAAGACATGACAACCGTCATATTTTCCCCAGCTCTGTTTTTTCTTTTGAGAATGTAAGTATGAACATATCACCTGTGAACATAGAAAGTAAGGTTGTCTATGTTTAGACTTGTTTGCCTATGTTCCAAACTATAAAGCTGGAAATAAAACCACAGGCACCAAAGCCTAAATAAAACAAATATGAAATATATGCTTACCCTTCCATGTGTTCCAGCTTTACCTCCCATGCTGTACTGCGTTCCTACCCCTGACAACCATCAGCCAATGGGGACATTTCCTGTTGTGTTCATTACCAATCGCTAAGCTCTGTTTTTCATGAACACAGCAGTAAGTTGATGGTTGTCAAAAGTGAGAATGCTTTCCGCTCTGTAACTTCTTGTAATAAATAGTGACAAGCTGGGAGCTTGTTCACCAAACAATCCTGACATCAACCACATCAGATCTTCAATTTCCTGCCCCCTCTTAGCTTCTTTGGATAGACAGGAGATTATATCCCTATTGCTTACATTTGCCAATGTGAATAGGAGGGACACTCTCTGCATCTGGACATTCTAGACTGGTGGGCCAAGTTTTTTTTAGATTGTAAGGGCAGTTTTTCTTTCATTGATATTGATCTGTTCATGTACAGCTCAGTGAACATGACCAGGGTAGCTTGGACCATCTATCCCAAACTTGATCTTTCCCCCACCAATCTTTTTACCACCCCATCAACCCCCAACTCCGCTTACCATCAATTCCCCAACAAACATTTAAATTCCAGCAAAATTTGACATAAAAAAATTAACCCCAAATAATATAACCTAACTAACTTGTCACAATGAAAACTTTCTTATTGGACAACAGTGACCCCCACAATTCAACCGCCACCACGGAAAAAGCTCCAAAACCACACACTACTTGGCCCCCAAAACACACCCCAAAACCCATTGACCCTTCCGTGTCTATAAACAAGTCCAGATCCACCGAGTCAACTGGACCTTCTAGCCACAGAGCCCTACCATTAGACGAATCCAGAAAAATCCATCACACCTTCAAGTCCTCTCGCAGCTCCCTTGTCAACCTAATAAAATGCAATGGCGAAGCCACCCCTGATGTAGCCGCAGCTAACCTCCTACAAAAAACTCTCCCCATCTTCATAACCCTGCAGGCAAAGTTAAGCTTACTCAACAATGACTGCACCTACTTTAATCTCATTTTTCTCTAAACACTCCCCCCTGACCTCGTCCTACAATGCCAGCAACTTGTCCAACGGCAATCTGCTCTCCATTGCCATCGTTTTCAACTTGATCTCGAGCAAAAACAGTGATGTCGAAGGCCCTTCAGTCTTTTTTTCTGCCAATGGCACCCCAAAGCGATCAGCCACATGCTGTAATGTGGCCAATAGCACCCTGCACACAGAGCTATCTGGCGGCCCTTTCAAAATCAGCCAAAAATCATCCAAGTAATGGAGTCCACATAATACTTATTAATGCCGGGACTGGCATCCCCCACCAAACTTACAACCCCCTTCATTGAAGAGCCAGCAAACTCCCTTCTTCTTACCGGTGGACAGACCCCCTGCTTGTTGACTGCTGCCACCTCCTGAAAAAACTGAAGGCCCCCCGGCCTCCCTGACATCATAAGGTGCATCCACAAACTTATCTCCTTATGATCCCAGCAAAGTGTCGGCCTCTCCACTTTCCTCTGGCGGAACTGCTCATCATAACGCAAACAAGCACTTCCCCCATACAGCCTAATACAGGGCTCCCTAATGGTGTCCAAATAGCAAAATAAAGCTGTACATTGGTCTCCCCCACCACACTCGCTAGTATCCAAAATGCCTGCAGCCAATTGAATAACGTGCAAGGAATCAAGCAATACTGCTGTTGCTCACTCTCCTCACGTCTCCCATCTCCCCCCCCCC
>NC_092865.1:52683010-52692337 GCF_032062135.1 Pyxicephalus adspersus | reverse complement strand
TTGTGACATGGTATGATCCAGGGATGAAGCAGGATGGGTGGCACTATCCACAAATTGTGACATGGTATGATCCAGGGATGAAGCAGGATGGGTGGTAATATCCACAAATTGTGACATGGTATGATTCAGGGATGATGCAGGATGGTTGAAGTCTCTGTCCCTGCACGTCTCTAATAACAAAGCAGAAGAATCAGGAGAATTGGAGATATCGTTGTCACACAACAACAGTTTGCACCTGAAGACCCTTATGGCAAAACATTTGTAAAATATTTTAATCAAAGTTGTAGATTTAAATAAAACTGAAAACAAGATTTAAAATTACAATTATGTTAAAATTTGATGAGCGTTTAGTAATTGGGTAGTAATTTAACATACCATGCTTACTGAATTAATTGGATGGAGTTAATGATCTTGCACAAACAAGAAGGACCTGTGCTCGGAATACATCTGATCCTGCAGATGGACCCAACAAAAAGAAATAGCTGTTAGTTGCCTGTGAAAGGAACCATTAATGAAAGTACCTTCCTCTGAAGCTGATTGTAGCAGCCACTAAATTCCCTCCATAATGCTTCTCCTTGGCAACTGCGGTAAATTAGCCTCATCAGGGAGGACTGAATATATCACACTGCGTTAGTGTACTGCATACGCACCTCAGCGAGTCCCTTCGCTTTCCGAAACCGGCTAGAAGCATTGTCCCCTGTGCCGAATGATTAGGTTTGTGTGTTTGAATTCTAAATTGGGCATTTAATTTCATGGCAGTAAGCTGCAGCTTTAGCCCTAGAGATTACAAACAGTAATAAACGAGCCCTTTCCTTTCACTATGCATTTTCTATGTTCATATTTTTTTAGCTCCTCACTCTGCCGAATGACATGCAGACTCTGCAGCCCCAGAGAAGTCAATTATCTATACAATCAAAGATTTCTTTATTTCATGTTACACAATGAAAAGCTTCAGGAGTTGCTTTACAGCTGCAGAAAAAAACATAGCAGCTGTCCGCAGTAACAATTTTTTTAAGGGATATATACCGGTATCAGGAGCTGTCATTGCTGACTATGCCATGGCCCTTTGAGAAATTATAGATTTTGTTACAAGAATACTTTAAATGCTGTCACCATCACCCTTCTCATTGCTGTAATAAACAATGGTAGGATTAGCCAGTTTGAGTTTTAGTTTATTTCATACAATACTGCAATTAGACTGACTTTGAGGATTAGGTATATGCTTCATTTAGCTTTCCCCCTCTCTAGCAGCAAAAATATTTTGCTCATCTTCTGCTTTGTTCAGCCACCAGAAGTAAAAGAGGAAGCCATCTGTAAATTTACAGCCTTGCACATTGCTACAAACTTGTGACAGCTCAGATACCAATGGCCAAGTTGTAGAGCTGCCATATGGGAGTGTACAAAGGCAATCAAATACTTTCCCATGACCAGAACACTGGGCTGTGCATTTTCATTCCAAAGAAGTTTTTTTAGCAGGCAGGTAAGAATGTTTTATTGCATAAAAATATGTATTGTCTTAAAAAAAAACCTCTACCTGCTTAGAAACTGAAGTCATTTTCAAAAGGGGCTCAGGTAACCCTGAACTCACATTTTTCCTTCATGTGCTTTGGCTCTGTGTTTGCAATATAGATTAGAAGGCTGTCAGGTCACTGCTAGCACGGAATCTGTGCTGGCTTAGATAAGAACTTTGGTTCTTCTGCTGTTATTTTAGGGGTGAATTGATGCCCAGTGCCTAAAGCTACAGAGGTTAATGAGGGTATTTACTGTTCTGTTTGGGATGAATATTGTAGTAGAATAAAACATGGGATGGCAAATTTGGTGGGAATTTGGCACAATCTATCTCACTCTGGAAAAGGGATTAAATGCCCTGCATAGGGCCATGAGTAATTGTTGCTGCAAATTTACAGTTTTTTATTTGGGACCCAGGATCAGTGTATCCTGGAAGTAATGGGTGGGCCAGGCAATCCATCCCTCTTCCAGGTCAAAAATTGAACATAGCTGGCTGATGATAAATGGGAAAGCATTTTGAATATTCTGCCCGTAAACTCTCTCAGTTTGTTTCCCTCTCTGTTTCAGGTTTTACTAAGGTTACCCCCAAGCAGAGGTTCCTCTCTGCCATCCTACCATTTAACGCTGATCCCTCACAATATATAAATATTTGCCACAATTACAATTTAAGGCTAAATTTAGAAGTTAGGTTCAGGTACACAGATTTAGAACTTAGGTTAGGATTTAGAATTAAGTTAACCAGTTCCACTTATGATACAGATTTTGAGCCCAGTTGTGATTAATGGTTTATTGGTACATTTAGAGGTAGATGATTAGGAACAAACTTGTTCATAATGCACTATGGTTGTGCATGTGATCATTTTCTTATTTGTAGGGACTTTGTAAGCACCTTTTAAGCTTTGAAAATCCTAACTTTAATAAGTGAAAACAGCCTTGACTTGTTGCTTTAACATTTGCACAGATTGCCTTTTAAGCACAGACTGAACAGAATAAGCTTTCAGAAGCCAAAATTCACATTCAACAATTAAAGTTCATTTTTGTGCTATGCTGAAAGGTGATGGCTTTGATTTCAGGCTCAGCAATAATTAGGGAGTTGTTGATAAGCGAGAGTTCCTCCATGGAAATTATTAGGAGCGATGATAATTACGGTAATGAGTATCTTCTGGAACAGAAAGTCTTTTCACATATGGGTGGTTAATTTACTGTAAATAGAATATAACAAAGGGGCGAGAAACTATTGTGTTTTATCAGAAAGTAATAATTTTTTTATGTTGCATTTATCTGCAAATAATTTGCAGTTTTCATATCATACTCTGTAACGGGTATGATTTTATTTTCTTTAGGGTGTCCCCGTCTGTCAGTCATGGATAACCTGTAACATGAAGGTCTTTTTTCTTGACCTGATCACCAGTACCTTCATAATTTTTCAGTTCTCTTTAACAAACTTTCTTTTTCAGGGTTTGGGTAAAAAAAAGCTATTGCAGCACAGGGAATCCTGCAACTTTATTTACTGGAAGCCACTGGAGGAAGAGCTAAAGAAACAGAGGCCTCCTATCAGCACTTACCGGACAGATTTCTGGAGACTAGATGATAATTCAGGGAATGCTCCTCAGCTTTTAGTTCCACGTTTGAATCGGGCAACATCAGCTTCATGCTTCGTTACAACTTACAGGGACATGATGAGAAGCCATAGCAATCTTAAAAGCTCTGAGCACTCAGCTTTGACAAACAACCAGCAAATATTGAACAACACAAGAGCAGAAACAGAGGGGGTCTCGCTAAAAAGAGCAAAATCTGCACCTTTCAACAGGCTCACTGTTTCTGATTGTCTGGTTTGGCGTGTTCCAGAAACCAAAAATCAACAAAGCATGCAGAATATTGCAACAAGTTAACATGGTCTGTTCCCTGCTTAACATAGTGCTGTTACACCAAAGGCATATTAGGTGATGTCCATCACACTTAAGCGTCTTCTTTTTTAATTAACAGTATGTTGCCACCAAACATATATTGTATGGTAAATAAGCAAAAAAGGGTGCAACAAGCAATAACTTTACATAGTTTCTAAGTCATAATCCTCCTGTGCTTACTTACTGCCTTCTATAGTATTGCTGTGCAGGAGAAATTCACTGAATGTTGGTGTTGGTTTGGACTCTCCTGACATCAGTGTACCAAAGGAACAAATAAAAAAAGTACATTTTATGCCCAGACCCAATGAATTTAGCGGTCCGTTGGCTTCAACACATTCTTGATTACTAAGCAAGAACAAGTATAGAGAGAAGGAATTTGGATTTTCTTGATTTGGTTTGGTTGATTGGATTTGGTTGATGTTTGGCCCTAACTTTCAGTGTTAGGGTAGATGTTGGGGGAAGTTATAGGTTCATGCTAACTGTTGTGTTTAGTTTGGATGAGAAAAGTTCAGCGTTTCAGAGAGGATTGCACTTTTTCACTACCCTAGCAAGGTTATTTACACTTATCTGCTCTTTCTTGCTGCCTAACTGCTCCATTGAAGCCTCCTTTTTTTTTACTCTAATGGAATAGGGCTTCCAAAAATGCTCAGACCTCGGTGGCCAAAAGGCAGTTCTGAACACTGATACACGGGTAAGGGCAAAAACATCATCGGCCCTGGTTTGTTCTGATGCCATCCAACACTGGAGTTTACTCAGGGTGGACTTCAGCGGCAGGAAGGCGGTGAGGAAGTGTAGATTGGTTGACATACCTAGCAGATAATGATTAAGCAGCAGGCATTGTTTCCTTAAAGCATAGCTAGACTTAAAAGAAAAAAACTTATTACAAATCACCTTCAATCCCTCCGGAGCTTTCCTGAATTGGGTCCCACGCTATCCTGTAATATGCCTTTGTCCCCTGCATTCTGGGCATCGCCATCTTCTTTCCTCGTCTTCTGGCTTCTGCGCAGGCATGAAATCGAGTGACATAGCTGGCTGTAAATGGGAAAAAAGAGGGCACGAGATCTGCATTTTTTTCCACTTTTAAAGAAGAAGCTTGTTCTTTGCATACTTGAGTTTAGGCATGCACAGAAGGCGCAGCCAGAAGCTTCCTGGGATGCGTGATGTGGGTATCCCAGGAGGCACTGCACTCCCATTCTGTCTTTATCATCATAGCAATAAAGACAGAAGGGGAGGGGCTTCACCTTTTTTTTAAAAAAAGGTTTATACCCCACCCCCAAAAAAAGAAGATAATTTTTACCTTACAAAAAAAAGTTGTCCACCCCTTTATGCAATGAAAAAAAATTGGTGATAGATCTGCTTAAAGGGTTATGTGTAGGGCTAAGGTAAGGATATGTAGTTCACTTTTCTTTATCATTTTCCAACCCCCTACACTAAACATAACTGATGCCCAGTTCTTAGTGGCAAAAGCTAAAATAAGTGCGCCTTTGCAAAAAGTTCAAAAGAGATTCATCACAGATTCTTTTAAGTACTTTGACATCTTAGAGATTGGCATCAAAGGCCTAAGGAGTTTAGAGGAAAACATTTCAGCACTTCCATGTTCCCAGTTCTACAATAACTTATTCATTTCCTTTTTATAAACATTTTTATGTTTAAAATGTGAACTTTTCATGCTTGATCCTTATACATCACAACAGTTTACAGAGACCAAAACAATTACAAAGCTCAACAAAATCAATCGCACACATTATTATTAGAAATTTTGATGTTTAGCAGGATGACTCTGGAATTTAAAGTGATCAGTCGGTGAAAAATCCAAAATTGTTTGATTTCAGGGTGCCTTTGAAGGAGCCATATGTGCAGAGAAGTTTAGCTTGAATTCATTTAATACCCACTTTTCTATTTTTAATGCAAACAATTTAATCACTGAGATGTCAATATGTTTAATATTCTCATCCGTACCTTACTGTTATACATTATTGTATTGTATATATAATCCTTTATCATTGATTTCAGGAGCCCATGCATTGGAATTCTGTTATTTTATCTTCAATATATAAAGCCAAATATATTTCATTGCTTGATATACTTAAAAAATATTGGAGTATAATATTTTATATAATAAATTTATGTTGTAAACTTGTAACTGCTTATTTATTCCTTTATGAAATCAGTTTCATTGCCATCTGTGTCATAAAATGTTTACAGGCACAACTGTTTATTCAACGCCAACATATTACGCAGCGCTGTACATTAAATAGGGGTTGCAAATGATGGACACATACAAACAATGAAACAGGAAGAGAGGACCCTGCTTAGAAGAGCTTACAATCTAAGAGGAGGGGGAATTAGCACACAATAGGAGGAGGAAATGGAATGGTAGAAAGAAGTGAGAGTTTAACAGGCAGAAGAAGACAGGTAGGTGAGGTTGAAGCGTTGGGTTTAAGAGCTCTTTTAAATGAGCAGAAGGTAGGAGCAAGCTGAATAGGAGGAGGAAACCCATTTCAGAGAATCAGGGCAGCTCTAGAGAAGTCTTTGTATCCGTGCGTGTGATGAGGTTATGAGTGAGGAAGTCATTAGTAGGTAAATGAGTGGCTAGGGGAGTATTTTTTTACCAGGTCAGAAAGGTAAGTGGGAAAATAACTGTGTAGGGATTTGAAGGCAAAGCACAGGAGCTTGATGATTCTAGGAGATTCACAGGAGATTTGATTCTAAGGTGAAATGGAAACCAATGAAGGGAACTATAAAGAGATGCAGCAAAAGAGGAGCGGAGGGAAGGATGGATGAGTCTGGATGCAGCATTCATAATAGATTGTAGAGAAGAGAGTCAGGTCCAGACAAGTGGGGATAAGAATAAGTCTTGTTATTTAAAATGTTGTAGAATGAATATTGCTTTCTTTTTAATTGTGTAAAAAATATACAGACCAACAACTGGCACATCAGGTGGCAAAAACCAAACTCTGGTAACCTTGGGAGCCTATTGTATGTTGCAAATGGAAAACTAAAAAGCATTTTTCACTGCTGTCAAAGGTGCTAAAAATATTCCTGCACCTGCTCATTTGCTTTTCTTTTCAGCCATTGCTAATGCGCTTATCAGCGGTTGTCTTTTTTTTGTCTGACAGTATGCAGACCACATGAGGATGTTTTTTGTATCCTTTCCTACATCAACTGGTTGTGGCGTCCAAGGTGGCTGTCATTGAACTAACATAATATACATTACAGACAACGCAACCTACTAGCTTACTATCCTCACCACTTTAGGTATATTACTTATTCTATTTTGACTTTTATTTGAAGTTTATACCTTGCTGTTTTTTCATACACAGATGAAATACATATTCAGGGGGAATGTTGTCTGGCAGGAGACTTATTTCCCTCCACCATGATTAGGTAACATTTACATCTTCTGTCCCTCATTCAGCCAGTGAATAGACATAGAAAAAAAAGCAGCTGACTGATGAGCTCATCCTTTGCTTATTCCACCTATCAATATTTCCCTTGTTAGCACATGGTTTTAGCATATTGGTTTATGATTATTTATATTATTTTATTAAAGTTGGTCCAGGGAGCATCCGATTGTCTTACAAGATCAGGAAGGAGCAATTTAAACCATTTTATTAGATTTTTTTCCTCTGGATCAACTATGCCTATATGGTATTGTCTAGAAAATGCTGGTTTGTAGTATGTTTATTTCCCTAGTGGTTGGACTTGTTTCTTTTTCAACCTAACTATGTATCTATTAGAGAGTATGCATCTTTTCTATCTACCTAGAGTTTAAATCAGTACAAGTCTGCCAATATCTGCAAACATTTCCAAATCCTGTATTCAGTTAAAAAGCTATTCTAAATAATTTCCTTATCATATTGAAAAATCTGTTCTTTTTTGTTAGATATTTCCATTTGGTTGGCGATGGGTGGAATTATGCTCAGTGACGGGCCTTCACGTCTGTACATAAAGGTCATCCAGTCCAGTCGCCAGTTTTATCTTAGGTGCTGAAAGAGTTGATGGGTGTAAAATGTACATCTATGTACCGTTTATAAAAGATAGAGATCTCCTCTGCTTTTCTCCCCATCATCAAAGCTCTTGATGGTGAGCATTAGTGACATTTCAAACACTCAGTTTGACTTTGCAGAAGCTGCCGTCGTGCAGAGAAGCCTTTACACACAACGGAATGAACTCCCTCGGGGCTGTTTAAAGGTTTGCTGTTTATTCTCTAGGTCACGTCACACTTGGCAGCCATACCGCACTCATTTCTTTTTCTTATATGTCAAGAACGTCCAGGATTTGGTGACACAGGGGCCTATTTCATAAAGTACTGCAAAGAGCAATAACAGTGTGCAAAGGGCAGCAAGCCATAAAATGTAATCAAATATCACGGTGCTCTAGGCAGATCAGCACAAGGCGAATTCCAGCGGGTTCTTCTGGGTTACTGTACTTTACAAATTGCTGCAGGCTCTTAATGTAGTTGGATTTCCCTGCACTGCATAGGCTAAATACTTATTGGCGGGCATTGGGGAAATAAGTAGAAATACTTACCTTATTCCTCATTGCCCCATGTTTTTAACTAAGATTCACCAAACATTTACCCATGATTTTCACAATTTTCACAATGGATTAAAAAATGTATGATGTTTTACCCATTGTTCATACTTTTTTCTAATTAAAACCAATGTGTACATCTAAGTTTAAGTAATTTAAAGAAACATAGACAGCACCGTGGCTGTGGTTAGCACTGTTTCCTTTGCAGCGCTGGGTCCCAGGTTCAAATCTCAGCCAGGACACTATCTGCAAAGAATTTGCATGTTGTCCCTTTGTTTGTGTTGGTTTTCTCCAGGCACACTGGTTTCCTCCCACATTCCAAAACCATGTAGTTAAATTAAATGACTTCCTGTCAAAATTGGCCTTTGACTGTGTTAATGGCATATGACTATGGTAAGGACATTAGATATTGATCCCCTTTGAGGGACAGTGCTATATACTGTAAATACAAGTTAATAATAATATATATGACTCCCTTCATCTGGCACATTCCACCCTGACCTGGAAATGTAATCTATGGACTAAACTGTGGCCAATGCATTTCTTCTTTGGAATTCCTAAAGGGAGTTGGATGTCCCCCCATGGGGAGCACCAGCATCCAATGTTGATATATACAGTATATATAGTG
This sequence comes from Pyxicephalus adspersus, assembly GCF_032062135.1. NCBI lineage: Eukaryota > Metazoa > Chordata > Amphibia > Anura > Pyxicephalidae > Pyxicephalus > Pyxicephalus adspersus. The sequence goes on along the minus strand of NC_092865.1, from coordinate 52,683,757 downwards.
GTTGAGAGCCCCCATTATGCTTCCTCAGATCAAAGTACAATTGGAATGATCATTACCCATTGGGTTTGATTTAGTAAATGAATATAGGCTGTTCACATAATTGTGAATTATCACGTATCAAGCAAGCCCTGTTGACTTCAACCATCCAAGTCCAAGGAATCCTGTTTCTTTACCTTACACATGATTGGGTATTCTTTGCAAAGCAAACTATCACCACGTTCATCAAGCTAGGTTAGTTATCCCTTAAAAGATCATAAATCATCTTGGTCAGTGAACGGCCTTTATAGAAAGTCTTGCTTTAAGAAAGCACAATAATATCCCTGACATTATAAAACATATTTCAACGAATATTTTAATACAAGAATATAAGCCACTGGAGATATTTGTACACAGACCTACTTACTATTAATACATTAGTCTGTCCTTTCTACATTTACCTTGGTCAGTCTTATCTCATATACAAAATTCCAATTTACCAGAAGACGAGGAGAGGAATGGCTGATCCTTTAGTCTGAGGTCTCAGACTGCTGGCTGCACAATAACTGCGGAGAGACTTTGGCCTGTCAGGTATTATTGCTTATAAAAGACGGATTTGTTCTGGCATTACAGAGAACAGAAGTACAACAATAAGCTTGTCTGTACACAGGGTATGTGATTGGTTGGTATTAGCCAGCTACAGTGTTCAGATGAACAAGGGAGATCAGCCAAGAAGGAGACAGCAGCGGTCAAAACAGAGATATTTCAAAT
>NC_092865.1:52680143-52682283 GCF_032062135.1 Pyxicephalus adspersus | reverse complement strand
GCGTCCAGTCTCTCCATCCCAGGGGAACACACCACATATCCCATTCTCCATCCCATTCCTCTATTATGGGCTGCTTCCTAAAGGGTCACCAAACTCCTCCATTGGCCAACAGACAAATACACCTGAATAGTAATAGTCTACCACTTCACTAGAACCAGGCTTCATTTGGGCATGAACGCACAGAGAACCATCACTCCCAAAAGGAAATCAGAGCTTTCTAGTAGGTTATAGGCCCATAATCTACCTTCCTTTAAAGATACTTAACACCAAAAGGGCACCAAAGATAGATGGAAATCAACAGCAGCCAACAAAAATGTCCCCCCATGCTCAGGCCTTTATCTTGGTTATATTCTAATCTGCCAAGACTGTAACACTTCTCCATGTAATACAGGCACCTGTAAGTAGATCATTTGTAGCAACTAAATCTGCATTAGCCATCCTGGATGACAACATAGATTATTTTTTCATCATGCTCTGCAGCAGAGCTTACAACGTGGCCGTCGGCTGTGACCTGAGCAGAGATAGCTGATTTGTAGTGGCAGAATGTGATGGGTGCTCCAAACCAATTCGATGCCAATTGTTACCCAGATGACAGAGGACAAGGGCGCTGCTTTGCAAATTTCAACATTCGAGGCTACTGCTATTTTCACTCTATCTGTGAAAGCAGAATTGCTTCAGGATGCTTAACCCGCAGGGATATTCAAAAATAACCTTTACTGCCAATATGTCCAGAGGAGATGTAAAATGCACGTAAAAATTGCAGCTCTGTATGAGGTTAATTTTTTTATGGGCTCATTAACTCTCTCCGGTCATGTATTATTTCTGAATCTCCTCTTCTTCTGAAATATTTATTCAATAACTCTGTAATAATAAAGAATTACATTTTCTTTTTGGTCACTTGAAATTTCTGACAACCTAAATCCATTGTAGTTCAGCACTGAAGAAATAATATATCTTTTGAATGTGTTTACCATTTACAACATTTGATTTAAAGTTGCCTTTCTCGTCCTCCAAGCGCAATTGCCAGTAAGGGAAGATCAAAATCAAATCAGGAGATTTTATTTTCCCAAAATTTTGTTGAAATTTCAGAAAAATTTATTCATGTCAGGAAGATGTATTGGAGCCGGAAGAAATGGGCAAATTAGCAAATTTTGCTGAAATGTATGGCCGTCACAATACATAGTGATACATCACATACATCACATGTATTTTGGAGTGTATTTGTTGGAATTTGTACCCTTTAAGCCAAAAGAGAAATTATGAGGTCTGGTACTGATGTCTGGGCTCACAGAGTTCCAATTCTTTTCAAAAGTGTTCAGCAGGGTTGAGGTCAAGACATTTGAGTTCCTCATCACCAGACTCATCAAACCAATGCCAATATTAAGCTGACTTTGTATGCAGGGGTACAGTCATGCTGGAAAAGAAAAAGGCCTTTTCCGAATGTTACCACAAGGTTGGAGGAGCACAGTTTTCTAAAATGGCTTTGTATGATGCAACATGGTGAGCATTACAAAGCTATCTGCTTCCTCATTTGGACCTTTTATCTCAGCTTGTTGTTATGAATAAGAAGTCTTTGAGCACTAACTTTATACGGGGCTCTGAGATCTCTAGATGTAAGATTTGAAAAAGCGTGTCACAATAAATCATGTCATATAGAAACACCGACCTTTCACCATGCCCTCCCAACAGCACATTAGCATGGCACACATTGCATGGTATACTTTATAGCCCATAGAAATCTGTAGCTCTAGCTGGTTGTATTTGCACCCAGGGCTAACAACCAGCCTAAGTAAGCTTCTCCGTCCTCCCCTAGAACCGAACATGCAATATAAATAATTATAGATGACTTTACAGAAACAACTGCTCACTATAGTCACCCACTCAACTAAATCCCACATTCATTTTACCAACTGTCAATTACTGTCAAATCAAATCATTAGACCCAAGTTGCTTTATATGTTTGCTTTATATAATGATTTCATACAGCGAATGATTTTTAAGACAAGTGTGTGTTGAAAAAACAGAAAACAGAATAAAAAAGCTCAGTACATGTTATCGGTATTATCCAAAGTGTAACCCTACTGAGCTTTTCATTGGACTTAAAATCTAAACCCCAATTACATTGAATATTCTAAAGCAG
>NC_092865.1:52677817-52679131 GCF_032062135.1 Pyxicephalus adspersus | reverse complement strand
CATTGATTTTGGGCTTGTTGTTCACATAACTAGAGATGTACAGGCACTTTTACCACCACCAACATTGTTGGCTTTGTCAATATAAAGGTTCTTTTCAAGCGTCCTCCAAGACACAAAGAGCTTCCACGGCACTGCTGGGTCCCTGTGCCACACCACCGATCACAAACAGCATGTTGTTGGATTGAAGACTCGAACACGAACATCGACCGGTTGGCATAGATGGCAAAACCTCCCACTTCTTTTTTACTGTGTTGAAGCCTTCTACAGAATTCAGTGGAAAAGGCTGATTGCCTGTAATAGGAAAATAAGGAAGAGAAATTGAATATTATATTTGTGAAGTTATAATGGATGTGTGTTTTTTAAAATTACTTTTTCACAAAGAGAAACATCACTAGCGTAGACTGATCATTGGCAAATTTTTGAGGGTTGTCCATCTGATGCTTCAGCTTTCCTTTACCACCAATGAAGTCCCTGATCCAAATTTGTAGCTGATGAAGTCAGCACTTTAAAACTTGTCTTGGATCAGCGGCATCCTTAGCATTGCTTCCTTAGCTTGCAACTTTAGACTGCGCCTGTCATCTATATACAGCATATTCATCGTACTTCCATGATTGTTTTTGTTAACACCTAGCTAAAAGAAAATCCAACAACTTCATAACTAGGTAATACCCATGTCATAATTTCATCAAAGGCTTCTGAACCTAATTCATGCCATAAATCCTGCCAGAAAAATGTCCCAACCCTAAAACATGCTTTGTGCACGCATGTGAGACCTGGCACCGCTTGAGCAGTTGTGGAAAGCCCATAAGAGACAGCCAGCTCCAGATTACGTTGGAGATAATAAGTTTATGGGACCTCACAAGAGGCAGCAGGACAGTGCAAAAGAGTACAACAACTTGAATCTCACTGGAGGTGTAAATATTTTGGTTGAAGACTTTAGCAACATAGGTAAGTGAACACTTACATAAATGAAGGTGCAGGGTCTGCTTTAACCCAATATAATATATCTGCCTTGATTTTAAGCTTGCCAGGCACTAACCCTAACAATTATGCAGACAAGGAAAGTCAGTGTAAAGTCAGGGGATATTATCTGTTCTGGGTTAGTTACTCAAAATATTGAAGTAGGGGGATAAGTACAGCCAAGCAACTAGCATTTGCATACTGGGGAATCAGTCTTTCAGGAAAAATATACTTTAACCTCCCTAGCGGTTTATTTCTTTCTGGTTTTATATGCCTAAAAGTGGTACATTGTTTTTCATGAAAATTTATTTTACAGTATAATATAATAGTATGAGTATAATAAAGTTTGAAACA
>NC_092865.1:52664624-52675992 GCF_032062135.1 Pyxicephalus adspersus | reverse complement strand
CTTTTCAGTAGACTGTAAATGGTAAATGCCCAATTACTGTAGGTCTAGAGCAGCCTTTTTTTTAACTTTTTAAACTCTGAAATAATGGTAAAATCTAACAGCTCCTTGTCAGAAATGATCACACCTACAGCTCACTGTATGTTAGCATGATCAGTACATTGTACAAGGAACCGCCAGCATAAATGGACCCTTATATGCCTATGTGGGGGTTTTAGTGGATGGTTCCCCCCTTAAATGAAAAGTATAAGATGTAAATTATCAAAATCAAGGAAAAATACATGATAATTTTATAAATAACTTGGATGGTAGACGAATCTAGATTTGGGTACCCCCAAATAAGAACTGATAGGGGTGGGAACCACTTGCAACCACAGAACCATGATTGAGAAAGGTTGGTTTAGGGCAGCTTCAGGGTCTTCAGGGAACCCCTACTTTAATTACTATATTCACAGTACATTGGTGTGATTGTCAGTAGGTGGAATGCCTCTCACATTGCTGGCCATTGGGAAGAATGTCACCTTTACAGATAACCAAGAAGATCATTGGTGCCGCTTAAACTGATCTAAGAGCCACAAATTGCTCATTGCTCAAGGAACCCCTAGCAACCTCTGGCTGAGAAACACTGGTTTAGGGGGAACATACGCAAAACTTGCTTCACTTACCCTGGCCCTTGTTCCTCTGGTGGGTAATGCACTCCTCTTCCATCCAGCTGCTACAGGCCTCAGGTGGGAATTTGGTTTACTACTCTTGCAATGCAAGATGAGGTCAGTGACTGCAGCCAGGACCGATCAAATAGAGGTTTTTCCTGTTTATATCTCCCTACACAAAAACAAATACCCTACCCTTGTAAGTGCAGAGCTACCCCCACTGCACGGGGTTCTTCACCTTGGAGTTGCCCTCTTTCACCCTTGAGCTTTATTGAATAAATATATGCTTAAATAATAACATAAAATCCCAAGAACAGTCCTTCTTGCTGCAAATGCAGTGATCACAAACTCATTCTTCACCTGTAGTTAATACATCATCCACCACTGTGCTACTAATGAATAATACATTTACCAGATAATATGTGGCCCCTATAAATATAGATCTATGATCTAAGATTAAATTCTCTTTTCTCCATCTTCTCACTACTGCATTAGTACAGGGGGATTGGGGTCTAAAAGTGCCCATAAAAAAAGGGTGTAATAGACATAGTAAGGTTTGATTGTACAGCTGGTAGACATACAAAGAAACATATTGAATAAAAATGAATAGCTAAAATAAGTATGTAGGTATCATATGCCCAGGCACATGTAAAATAATGATTTTTAATGATTTTTTACAAGCTGTGCCCCTTGTGTCATAGGATAATTGTTAGAATATGCTATTAAAAAAAGCATCATAGTGTGCAATGATATTCTACTGGTAAACCCTGTAGACCACTCAATATGATAAAAGAAAGATGGTTTTAAGAAAGAACATTGAGTCTTCTTTCATCATTTCAATCAAAATTAAGGCCTAGTGCTGAACCCCCCTCCTGAATTTGGTGGGCATAGCCATTGGCCACAAGTGCTCTTGAATAATAATACGATAATATGACATTTGCTGCATAGGTTTATCATGGTCTTTTCTATTCATCCATTTGGACCAAAAAAAAATTGTTTTAATAAAGGAGTCTTGTGCAATCTTATTTGAATCTTCGTGCTGTTTGTGTATTTTTTCAGGTCTTTGCACATCCAGCAATACATAACTTTTGCACTGTGCCTTCCTGTAGGAGATTACTGTAATGCAGACTTGTGCAAGGTGTCGGGTCTTATATTGCCTCCTTGTAGCTTTCGGCAGTTAGACTGTAGTGAGAGGACTTGCTGGATCCCACCCACAGTTCTGCTGGATTTCAATCATGGAAACTCAACATCATATGTGGGCATCACCCAGGGCAATCTGCATAAACAATCTGCCCCCTAAAAATCCTACTCCTCCAGATGGTCAAGCCATCTATATTTTTGCACAACTACTCCTAACAGCCAACTCACTGCTTGCATCATGGCTGACAACTGTTGAAAGGAGTATTGAGGCAGGGTACTAAAATGTTTTCAGAAAGCTATGCACAAGATGGCGTCACTGGGTCTAAAATAAGACACGAGACATGAAGATTTGATTTAGCCATTTCATTAGCAAGTTGATGCGAAGGAAAAGACAAACCAGGGAAAAGCAAAACGTAAGCAGATTAAAGCCTCAGCTTTAAATGAATTTTTGGACTCAGAATATGAATTTCACGTTTACATTTAGCTGTCTATATTAGCCTCAGGGGCATCTTACTGAATGAATAGATGAAATGAAACCGAGCTCCGATCCTGATTTGTCTTTCACCGGTCTGTCACCACAGGCTCACTTCATCTACCATGACCTCTCCTTTTGCTCCCCTGTGATTCTTGGCTGGATACTCACTTCACACAGCAATTCTAGCTCATCTTACTTCGCATGAAAAACCTTCTACTTGTCGTCAGAGTAAAAGTCTGCACTAGATAATTGATTTCTCAGAAATGGCAGGAAATTCGTTTCTACCCGTGTCCAGTTTTCTACCAGTCATTATTTTTCTTCATCAGAAAGGGAAAAAAAACCTTTTTTAGCTATAAAGATTGATAGATGACCCAATATTGATCCTCTGCAAACAACTTTTATCTTTTATCATCTACACCGAAAAAATCCATTCCAATATAAAAAAATGGAAAATCGTATTAGGACAAGACACTGTCGAAATCATTGAATAGGAAGAAGAAACGTTTATTTCTGTATTCTTTGGCACAAAGAAGCAGCTAACAAAAAAAACATCCATACCCAACAACAAAAGAAGAGAGAGACGACTAATGGTATAGCCTAGACTGGTTTTGCTCATTCGTTTTACCCTTAGAAACATTTGAAATTATGTCAGGTCCTGAGGAACCCATTTAAAAAACATTGTATTGGGGTCATTAGAAAAAAGCCACTTGAATTGATGGCCAATGGAAAGAATGACCCACTTGTCTCCTGTAGTCATGCAGTTGGCTCTACCAAACGGTGTTGGTACCAGACCTTTTCAGACATCATGAAATGGGAGGCCAATCAGCGACAGTTCATGGGGCCCCTTGCAACCTCTGGAGGAACCTTGGTTGAAAATGGTTTGCCTAAACTATAATACAATTAATATTCTCCCTTGAGAAGAGACGTTTAAGGGGCATATGATCACCCTATATAAGTATAAAAATGGTCCATATAAAGTCCATATATGGTCCATATGAACTCCCTTCACAAACAATTCACTTTTAGGTCATTACAATGGACAAGAGGGCGCTCTTTGCGTCTGGAGAAAAAGAAAATGTGGAATAGGCTCCCTCAGGAAGTAGTTTTAGCAACTACTATAGATTGCTGGATACTTTTCTAGAAGCACAGAATATAACTGGGTATTTAAATTTTAAAATAAAGATAACGGTGACTGTCAATCCAGGGAACATCTGATTGCCTTATGGAATCGGAGCAAATTGTACCAGAGTTTTTTTGCCTTCTCCATAAAAACACTCAAAGACGCAAACTTATCAGCTCATCTTCCTCACTATGCACTCTCAGCATGCTCACTGCATTGCATCACAATTGACTCACCCCTTGGGCCACTTCCCCTTCTCCTCTCTGAGCTGTGCTGCACAAGTACTGCAAAAGGTTTATACCAAGTTAAATTAGGAACTTACACTGTATCCTTAATCTTTTAATATTAATTTTGTATTATGAACTAAAGTTCCTACTAACAATCAATAAAAAGAACGCACCAGGATCCAACAAAGTTACCAACAGCATATTGTACAATGCTAAAAAGAGGTAAAAACACAAAAAACAAAAAAAAAAAGAAACCTGAATGACTGTGTAGTGGAGCATGAGCTGCTGAGACAAATTGGGCCATTGCCATAATAAATCCAGCAGCTGCCATCAGGAATTAGACTTTAAGATGAGAAAAGGATTTAATGAATTGGAACTTTAAGCTGTTTGTCTTCTTCTTAAGAGATTTCATCAGCTATTAACAAGATGTCTGTGGTTGGATTTTCATAAATGGAAGTGATAATGTATCTCTCAGAAACTTTGTTTCTCCTCTGAAGAATTTTTATAAAATGGTCAAATTGTGCTGCATATGTCATTGTGGATATCTGCTAATTGAACTCTTCCTAAGAAGCAGCAAAACAATATGTTACTTACTGTATATGCGTATGTTATATTTGAATAGATGCAAGTGAAGTGAAGAGACATGCTACCTACACTATATTGACAAAAGTTTGTAGACAACTTACCATCACTCCTTTGTGACTTTTCTGGTCCATTCCAAATCCATGACCAGTATTACAGACTTGGTCACCTCCTTGGGCTTATAACAGCCTCCACTTATCTGGAATGGTTTCCCGTAAAATTTTGGAGTATGTCTGTTGGAATTGGTGCCCATTCAGCCAGAGGAGTATATGTAAGGTCAGATACCAATTATGAATGGGAAGATCAACTCTAAAATGGAATTCCAACTCTTTCAAAGGTGTTTATTAGGATTGGGATCAGGGCTCTGTGCAGGCCACTTGAGTTTGTCCACATCAAACTAATCAGACCACGTCTTTATGGTCATTAAAAGAATTGTACCTTTCCTGAAGTGTTACCCAGGGTCGGATGAGCCCAGTTGCCTAAAATGGCTTTTTATGCTGCATAATTAACAATACTCTTTTTAAGGAACGTGTAAACCCAATAAAAATGAATTACATCACATCCGCTACGTAATGCAGTGAGTGATGCCACTACTACAATTCCCGGCATCACTCGCGTCTATAGACCAGCGGCCTATGCATGGCCCCGCATTGTTGTTCTGTTCTATTGACTGTTCTATAGACGCAAGTATTGCCGGGAATTGTAGTCTCGGCATCACTCGCGTCTATGGAACAAGAGGTGAGATATCTCTGCCCCTCCCGCTCCCCTCATCACAGGCACCTACAGTAATACATTGTAACTGTAGTTCTGCATGCAAATGATAGAAGCAGCACAGCAATTAAATTTGTATCTTCTATATCAGGCAGTACCAGCAGCAGGAAACCAATGGGTTAAATCATCCTAACTGTATTTCTATGATTGTAGTACATAGCTTGGAGGGCTTACAGTCAGTATTAGGCTGAGGATCTAGTATATAGTGTGCTGGAACATGCAGAGAATCTCTATTCATTTCCTTACACTTGGCAGGATCCACATGAATCTCTATGTTACTACCTCATATCATAATTTTCAATACATAGACATTATTCCTGTACACCCATCATGTGACACAAAGCCTAAGCAATGATTAAATGGTGCCTCACTACCAGGGGCATTGTGTTTGTTTTAATCCATTAGAGACTGCATAGTGTAATATTTAGTGTCAGACAAACTTGTGATGTGAGAGGATGAACAACACACGGGCTGCATATATAGAAATTAGTCTTTTCAACCCTAAAATGGGTGTAGAGGGGTTTGTTTTTGTTAGTTATGGATGAAGTAAGAAACTTCCTCAATTTTTTCAATAAATTTTAAGTTTGGCCCCTGACGTGGTCCAAGTTTTTAATTTACGCCCTCTGTGTATTTGAGTTTGACAACCCTGCTGTAGAGTGTGTCTGAGCTAAGGATGTTACACTGTAGTTTATTTCACTGAAAGGACAAGGTGTAGTGGAACCACCATGTTAGGTATGTTAAGGGATGACAATGCTTGCTGATAGGGGTGTTTTTTCCCCTATAGGCCTGTAATTGTACAATAGGGGTGGTGCAGTCAGGTTCCTTCTTAATTCATACATCAAAAAAGATGAGAGGACCTGACTGAAAATTGTCATATTTTAACAGCCTCCACCCATCTAGGCTTCCCATAGGATTCTGGGGTGTATCTGTTGGAATTTGTGCCCATTCAGCCAAAAGAGTGTATGTGAGATGTCAGATACTGATGATGGATGGGAAGACCTGACTCAAGAATGGCATTCCAATTCTTCCAAAGGTTCGTTAGGATTGAGGTCAAGTGCAGGTCACCCAAGTTCTTTCACACCGAATTTATCAATCCATGTTTTTATGGAGATGGTATTGTGCAAGACAAAAGGGCATTTCCTAAACTGTTCCATTAAATTGGAAGTGCACAATTGCCTACAATATATTTTTGTCCTGTAGCATTTTCAGTACAATCCATTGGATGCGTCTAAACTCAGTCTATGGGTGGGGTGTTTAATACTTTTAGCCAAATAGGTAGGTCAGGAGTTATTTTGACCATGTAGTAAAAATATTAATATGACCTCAACGTTTAAACTGATATTAGAAAATAGGCTACCTGCTGAACGAATCGCCTGGTCACCTTCCTGCCATGTAACATCCATTGTTGAAAATGATGCCTACCCAAACTGGCATTTGCAGCTATTGTTGTTGCTTTGTTTTGGTAAAAAAACTAAATTTTTCACCCTTTGATTCATATACTGTATAACCTGCACCCTCCTTTAATATATCTATCTATGTATAATGCCATGATGGCATCATACAAATTAAATGTAAAATTACAGACATCAATATTGGATGACATTCAACTTGCAATAGCACTGAACATGATAAACAATTGTCATTGTTTTTCCAAAAAAAATAATTATTTCACAATCCATCTCAGTGCTACTCATCTCCTCCACTTTCTTTAGCCATTCCATGTCAACATTAACTTGTTCCAGCACATCATTGCTTTGGATTAGATTCCTAATGACAAAGGTGGACCATTGCCAGTGCACGTGTGTTAAGAGGGCAATTTGCTGTCTCCATCAGAAGTGCAAATTATAGGAAAATAACACATCAGCACAACTGAGAGACTGTTGTCACCCCATAACAGGGGCTGCTGACCTTTATGGCAGGATGACCAGGTGGTATTATAATAAAAATTCAGACATAAAATAATTAAAAGTAATTTTATGATATTAATATGTTAAACTCTATTTGAGATTTTAGTGGTTTTAGATCCACTTTAGCAACAGTGATGGGGAGATGCAAATCGTTTCTGCTTCCCCAGGCCAACTGTGCATCCAGAATTCACTAAAAATAGCAATGATGGTATTGAAGTATAAATACATTTTGCATTTCACATTTGTAGACATTTTGTCTAGCAGGTCGAAGAGACAGCCTTGATTTGTGTGGCCGGCCTAAACACCTATTTTAAGTCTGTGTAATGTGCATGTAATTAAATTTAGATAAAGCTGAACGCTGTGCTTAATGCACATCATTAATTGCACTCTGTCAGTTAAAAATGGAAAAATGTTCTGGATACATTAGGGGATAATCTTGTAAACGGAGGATCCTAAGCTGTTATTTTTATCAGCGACACTATTCATGATGTCATTGAGAAAGGGGATATTTCGCTTCACTTCTTAAAGAATGAGCGATCTGTACAATGGAGACATAGGGGCTCCTTTGCTAAAGATGAAGTTTAATCTGCTTATATTTTCCCCTCCCTGATTCCTACTTTTTCCCCATTTCAACAAACTAACACAAATTTGGAAGAAGAAAAACTTTAGCATTACTCTCAAGATCCATCAGCTCTGTTGCAAGCTGTAAATTAGCTCTTGTGAGGGTATTTTTGTAAAAATTAAAATTCCATTAGCTGTAAATGTCCCGGTGTATGAGTGGGTGTTCCTAGATAGGCTGTATTTGCAAGCAGACTACCCTAGGTAAAGAAAGGGCCAGAGTCAAGAGAAGAGAAACTTAGGTGCAGGGACTGCATGACACGGTAACATGGGCACCCTGGCAGCGGAAGAGGTAAAGAAAGTGCTGGAAGGAGAGATGGGGAAAGAGCTGGTTGGTAGGGAGGATTAAAAAAGGAAGGGTCAAAGAGAGGTTCAAAAGGCCAAGGTGAGGGGTGGGGCAAGGCAGTAGAGGTCTTTTAGGGTAAAGTTTTCCCTACTGCCTGCCCCTTTATTTCTTGGTTATTAGTATTGAGGGTGGGCATTACATGGGTTTAGGAATGGAGGGCAGCTGGGTTTCCTGAAAGGTGGTAGTTTGGAAGGTACTGGAGAATGTGGGGAGCCCATCTGTGGTATGGCTGTCCTTGAAGGCGGTAAAATGTTTTTATATCTAGGCCGGAAGGGGTCTGCATATAGTGGATATCGACACCTGAGCAGAGTTTGGCGGTATGTATATCTGAGAAGGTAAATTGAGATACCAAGTACTTTTATGAATAGAGATCAGGGAGGAATCCCCCTTCTTTACATAGAACTGAAACATTTAGGAGGAAACACATCAAGTCCCAGCAGCTCTCATTGGATTCTTCTTCAAGCACCCATGGGGGATCATAGCAGTGGAACAAGGTAATTGATTAGATATGCAGCTTTGAGGGCCATCATTAACACCAAACTCCAGCCTTTCCCCTAAATAATATTATACTTTAAAGATAATCTTCTAGTTTTTGAGATACACACAAAAAACAGCAGCCTAACATACAACTGCGTTTTGAGCTAAGACTTTGATATTTGAACCCAATATAGGAAGACTTTTTTCTAAATAAACCAAAATGAAATTTTTATAGGTCATGTTATACAGGTCATAATTGTCTGACTTACCGAGTCCTCCTACAGCAATCACCCGGCCCCCTAAGTACCCAGCGACAAAGTCGGCTCTCTTCTCCCTCATGCGCGTGGACCGCCCGGGTTTGCTCCAGACACCTTCAAAAAATAAAAAAAAAATTAAACAGTGTTCAGCGCTTTTCAGTATGCATTCCCTGCAATTTTTTCCTGCAGGTTTCAATTTGTTTTCAGGAGAAAAGTTTGTTCTAGTAGGGGAAGCAATAAACACAAGGAACACAGAGTACAGTAAGAGCTGCAAATATCACACAGAGATCTGCTGACAGGATGATGATGAGATTTCAGCTACAACTGTCAGGTCTCCTAAGCGCTTTTATTCTCCGCAAGGTGTGGTATTCCAAAAGACCTCGGCTGTCATCTGCAAACAAATACATTTGTTTCAAGTGGGCTTTGGTGTACTTAGCAATACCAGCAATATAAACTAGCTGAGGTGTCTATGGCAACCTTAAGTTTCAACTTTGGTTGTTTTTTTTTTTTTGTATCTTCTTGTTATATAACTTTTTTTCTAAACAGAAGCAGTATGTTATTTTATGACTCATTAGGCACAGTGGTTGCAGTTTGTCTCATTGCAAGTTAATGGAGAATAAAATCAATACAAGGTTGAGAAAACAAGAGGTGGAAATAAATCTTCTTTGCAGGATATTGGGCTTTCTGACTGTCTGAGAATTTTTAATTGCAGGAATAATAGGTTAAAGACTTTAGGAAATGATCTGTATAGAAGGGGGTTTCTGGATAAACTGCCCCGCCTACTGTTTGAAGCAAGACTGCCCCCGCAGAACCAGATTGCCAACCCACAGACAGTACATTTTAGCAACAGAGCTGTTCTTCAGGGTTGGCTAGTAATGGGCCAGTGGTGTGATTTAACACAGTGAATTAGAATGAGAATGTAGAGAGAACCTAGGTTACCCATTAAGCAGGGTTCTCAACTGCTGTACTTGATCAACTCAAGTTGCTGGTGCTTGCCATAGTCACAGGTCTGACTTTGATTGCCAGTGTTTGCCGCAGGTGCATGTCCAACTCTTCTCCAGAATTCCAAAGAGAAAAAGCAATTGTTGCACTCAATATAAAATAAAAAAACTTGGTTGTTTTATTATAAAACCTTCTGAGTATATCAACACATTTAAATGGCCTATAGTCCATAAATTACATGTCCAGATATAGCACCCTTCCTTTTATACTCAGTAGCATTTATAATAGGAACCAACGCTTTTTTAAATTTCCTTGGCATGCGTTCATTGCTTTTCAACATTTGACTGCTTATGTGTTGGAGATACAACATTGCACATGTAATGAGAAGCCACCTGCATCTGTACATAATAGGAAGAGGCCCGTTTTGTCTGAGGTCCATAGATAAAAACCTTTACTATGGGGACAACATCTCCACCTTTCTTGCACCTTATCTCATTGTGCTGGAGCAGAGAGTATAATGGAACAGAGCTCTGAGCACAATAAATAAAGAAATACATTTTCAAAGCTCCCTCACCCCCATGCCTTATTAAAACAATAAGTGGAGCTTTGATGAGCCGTGTTTGCAAATTATCCTCCAAATTCTTCCTTTCAAGGACTAAAATTATACACACACTCATATCACTGGGTTAATTGTCCTATGAAAATAAAGAATCCAGTTAATTGGTTGCCTGCCAATTCTTTTTTATATGAGCTTGGTACTACCGAAAATATAAATAGGGATCATCAGACATTTAAAGCTGAACTCCAGGCAGATATGACAGACACAAATCAATGCATCTATTAGTTTATCAATACATCATTAAATTAATTTTTTAATGCAAGCTGTGTAAGTACCTTGAAGCGGACCTATCATGACATTGATAACATTAAATAAAAAGGTGGATAACCCATTTATATAATGAAAAAATGTCCATTTTTTAGTTGTAAGGGGAGGATCCCTTCTCTTCTGTCTTTGCAGCCATGGTGGTAAAGACTGAATGGGAGACTTTAGGTTGTATACATCAGCAGTCGCCAACCGGTGGTCCGCGGGAAGATTTTGGTGGTCTGCGGCTCTGGTCAGGAAAAGGACCCCGCTGGGGGGGCACCGTCCGGAGCCGCAGACCACGCCTTCCGTATGGATTGTAGGCCCAGGGAGGTGGGTGGGTTGTGTCTCTGAACACAATCTGTCTGTTCCCCCATCGCAGGCTCAGACCTGAGAAGTTTCTTCCCCTTTTAGTGAAACACGGCTCACTACAAAAAGTATGTAAAAATTGTCCAGCTGATGCATATGTGGTGCATGTGGTGACCATGTAGAAAAAATAATAATATGACCTCAATGCTCAAACTGATACAGGAAAACAGGCCAACTTCCTGCTATGTAACTTCCACACACTTTTTTTTTTTACAGTTTCAGGAGGAAACGTCAACTGATTGTGAGCATACGTAGTGCAAGTAGAAGCAGGTGGCAATTTCTATCAATAAATTAGCTTTATTGCAAGCCCTCACTGACATATGTAGTTGCAGGCACTGTTGATCCATTCATCCTTAGTTCATGGCAGAAGCAATGATGAAGACATTTAACTGTTCTTTTTCCAGCTCTGATCTTTAGCTAACTCTGAATTAGAGATGAGAATGTTGAGTCGCTGATAAGTTACTGTTTTGGGATTCAAAATAAGCTGAGCTGTTGATGCTCTGCTAAGAGAGTTGAGGGAACAAGTGAGCCGTGCTGCAAAGTTACAGCTGAAATCTGAAAGGTAATTCTTAACATTTGTATCTTCTTTAGGTTTAAAGGTTTTAAACAAATAAATAAAAACTGACAC
>NC_092865.1:52630954-52664242 GCF_032062135.1 Pyxicephalus adspersus | reverse complement strand
GAATCAGGATATCTATATGTCTAAATATCTATATGTGAAGAGTGACACAGCTCTGAAAGTTAGTGCATGGAACGTGGATCAGTGCAGTAGGTGCTCTTTTATCATCAGAAAAAAAAGTCTGTGCCTGAGTTGGAGTTTTTCATCCGATTCCCCACTCTGATTTATCATAACTGGAGAGATAAGCACAGCAGCATGGCTCAAAGCATACAGTCTATCACCATAAGCTGTGCAACGTTTGTGCATGTCAGGTGTAAATCTTTCAAGGACCCCATTGCTTCCAGTGATCAGAATTCTTGGGAATGGTTAGCTTTTGCACCCAGGAAATGCTGGGAGTTGTAGATTGTCAGAGCCCACATGGCTGTGTTCAATTTACTGTATCATGGATACAGTTAGAAGTAGAGCATATTTGAAGAAGACAAACAGCGTGGCATGAAAAAGGTCGAAAAACAGGAAGATGTGGAACAGTGTGTGCTTATCTCTCACACCCCTTGGGAAATGCGGTGCACAGGCAGCTGTGATCCTGTCTAAAGGGCGTCCAATTCATTCATCTGCTTGGCTGTCGGACCACGATATCTTGCTGTCAGTTGTCATGGTGATTGAAGAAATCGCCGTGCCAGCATCAAAGGATGCCTAATTCTCTGAAACCCCAAATTTTGTCCTGTTCTGATGGCTTGCAGTCCAGGCCTTGCAGAAATGTCCCACTGACATGCCAACCACAATTTTCTAAAAACAACAAGATGGGTCGACTTTTGTCCATTTACTTTGTGGGAAAATGCATGCTGTTTCTTTTCAGTCTCATCATACATTTAATTAAAAAAGATTATCATAATTATTTCATGTTCAAATGGTATTTACAGACTCCTGAAACATTAGTTAACAAACTAAAAAAACAAAAGCAATGCAACCTGTAGCAAATAAAACCCAACATGTTTTTGGGGAATTAAAACAAAAAGTAGTGGTACAAAAAGTGCAGACAGCTTGGTGACCACACTTTTTTGCTGCTGTTAAGCAATACAGTTTGGTCATGAATCTGTTCCCAGCTGTCTGACTGGACAGCAAAGGACATTACCAGGCTGGTGAGCTCTATATTGTGGTCCTGCCAGCAAGCAGCCATTGCTAGAATCAGAGCACTGTGCAATGCTGTAGAATCTAACTCATGTAGCAAATACTGTATAAAAACTATAAATACTGTATAATGCTGTATATAAACATATTCAGGTACACAAGCAAGCTGTGTGTAAAAACCAGAAAGATATTTGGTAGTTGCTATAAATCATATATTGGCATAAGCTTGAACACGGCCCTACATCTTTACTACACATAGACATGAAAGGACAAATCACGTTCATTTGGCCTTTCACTGCTAGCTCCTCTGACCTTCATTGCAATGCATACACCACTGCTTTCATCTAGAAAAGAAAGATATTTATTCCTACACAAAAGTAATAATTAAAAAATGTTACATTTGTAAAAACAGCACAATATGCCTTTAAGCGCTGTTATCAACTGTGTATCCTTTTTGAATCAAATTATTCATAACTGGTTTCTATGGAAAACAATGTATATGATATTTAATTAATGTTTGATCACAGAAAGAAAAAGTCATTATATCCGTACTTTGCAATTTGTTGAAAGAAAAGCCGACACCAGCGCGCTTGAAGTGTAGGCGATGGCAGCCACCTACCCCCAGGCAGAAGAGATAACACTGTGATCATGTGTGTGTGGATGACACTGAAATTATTATTACAGACACTTATTGTTCCAGGATGAAAGAATTCCGTAAAGGAAAAGCTTTCTTCTGTACTGATAAAGTGCAGATGTTCTATGATTTATCTGACAAAGAAAGTGTCAATGTGGAGAGGGCAGGTGACAGGGAAAGTGAGAATGGTATAAAAACCACTTTTCCTGAGATCAGCGAGTTTCACAGCAGATAAAACTTTCATCTCCTAATGGAAGATCACTTCTTTATTGACTTTTGGAAGTTGTTCTATGTAAACTTTAAAATTATAGTTGTTTATATATAAATGGCATGTGGTCAACTGACTATCACACCTATATGAGCATGTTGGGGATCCCAATTCAAAATGTTAGACATTAGTATGGAGCTGCCCTTCTTTATGGTTATAGCAGCTTCCAATCCTCTGGGTTGAGGTCATGGCTCATTTTGGGCTACCCAAGTTTCTCCAGATTAAGCTCATCGTATCATATTATTTGGAGCTGGCTTTGTGCACAAGGCTACAGTCAAAGTGGGATAAAACAAAAGCTATTAGNTGGTATAGAGTTGCCCATCTTTGGGATTATAACAGCTTCCACTTTTCTAGAAAAGCTTTCCATATTGTTTTGGAGTGTGTATGTGGGATTTTTTGCCCACTGAGGCAAAATAGGTTGTGTTCATGTAATGATGCCTGGATAGGAAAACATGGCTCACATCTGGCATTATGAATCATCCAGATGATGTTCAATAGGGTTTTAGGTTTCAATTCATCCCTAAGGGTGTTCATTTAAGTTGAGGTCATGGCTCTCTTGAGGCTACCCAAGTTGATCTACATTAAACTACACAAACCATGATTTATGGAACTGGCTTTGTGCACAGAGTTACCAGCCACTGAGGCAAAAGAAGTGACTTTGCGTAACGATGCTTGGATTGCCGGACATTACCCTCATGGGGGGTTTGGTTGGATTGAGGTCATGTCATTCTTTAGCCTACCTATGTTTTTCTACATTAAACTCACCAAACAATGTTTTATGGAGCTGGCTCTGTGCACAAAGTAGGACAAAAATGTGAATCATTAGTATGTAGTTAGCCCTCTTTGCAATTATTACAGCCTTCATTCTTCTGGAATAAGGTTTGAGGTTCCAGTTCTTCCAAAGGGAGTTTAGTTTGGGTGAGGTCTCTCTTTAGGATACCCAATTGCTCTACATTAAACTCATCAAACTCACCATGTTTTATGAAGCTGGCTTTATGCACACAGCTACAGACATAGTGGAACAACTATAGTTATCCACACTTCTGGAAAAGGCTTTTCATGCAATTTTGGAGTGTGCCTGTGGAATTTTGCCCCCACTCAGGCATAGTAATTTTTGGGTTAAGGTAATGATTTGTGGGAAGACCTGGCTAACATGTGGCATAACAATCCATCTAGAGAATGTTTAATAAGGTTTGACGTTCCATTTCATCAATAGGGAGGTTCAGTAGGGTTGAGGTCATAGTTGTCTTTAGACTACCCATTCTTCTACATTAAACCATGTTTTATGGAGCTGGCTTTGTGCATAGAGCTACAGTCATGGTGGGAATAAACTGAGAGGAATTAGTATGAATTTGGTTTTTACAGCTTCCTCTTTTCTTTAAAGACTTTCCATGCAATTTTGGAGTATGTCTAGGATTTTATGCCCACCATGGCAAAAAAAATTGTGGGTTTAGGTAAAAAAGCTTGGATAGGATGACTGGCATCTGGCATTAAAACTCATTAGGAGGGTGTTCAATAAAGTAGGGTTGAGGTAAAATCTCCGTTTAGGCTACCGAATTTCCTCTACATTAAACATGCCAAACCATTTTTTTTTGGTTTGGCATGTTTGTTTTCATTGTCTAAAGTGTTTTTGTATGTCATTTGTATCTTTGTCTATGTATATCATTGGATCACCTGCGCTCAACAATTTAAAGGAGTGTTTACATACTTCTGCCTATACATAAATAAATTAGTCCATCAAGCTCAACTACTCGTACTAGGGAAATAAACATATCCCAGATAAAACCCTATAGAACTTTGGTTCAATTTGTTCCAACAGGGGAAAAAATTCCTTTCCGATCCCATGAGGCAATCAGATGTTCCCTGGATCAACAGTCTATGTTGTCTTTACTTTAAAACTTTAATACCCAGTTATATTTTGTGCTTCTACAAAAGCATCCAGGTATCTATGGTACTTGCTGAAAGCTTTGGAGTAGGCTGGGAAGGTTTGGAGCTTTTATTGTGTTTTTATTGCTGTGTGTACACCTTTTAGGAACCCCACAATGTTGCCACCAGCACAGAAGAAAGGGGAAAATCTCAGATGGTGACCTAAACAGCAATAATAGTGTTCTACAAACCTGTAACGCTCCCTGGCATTGAGAAAAGATAAGCAGCTATGCTTCCCTTCAAATAAACATTTAACTTTACAAGCAGTTATTTTGTTTGTCAGAACATCTTTCCATCAGCAAATCTCTCAAGCTGCACATCTAGTCTGTTAATGCTGAATAACAACTATTTATCTGCACACCAAGTCTTGCACATCACAGATAATTGTTGTTTCCCATCTATTCCTGGGTCAGACAACATCAAAATCACTGCACTCGCTTGCAACTCTATGAATGTTATTAGCCACCAGCAATTTCGCCGTAGGCAGAAAAAAACTACAAAACTCACTTGAAACGACAGCGGAGGAGCTGAATAAGGAGGGCAAATGTCTCAACCTGATTATTGAAATGACTAAAAATAGCTTTTTCATTTACAGCTTCTCCAGAGGGTGGAGGAGACGAGGATGGAATGATTGCAGAGTTCAGTGTGGATATCTTCACTGCCCTATGATTACATGATCACAGCCTGCCAATTATCAGAAGAGAAATGGTTACCTTACCTCGGATAGTAGTTGGGATGGCTGTGTTAATACTCTATCCAGTTGGTTCTACTAAAAGTGGTCATACTCAAAGGGTGGCCATAATATAGAAGATGTTTTGCTAAAGATGATGAGCAGTAAGACGTTTGTATCAAGGTTTTTAGCCCCCACTGAAATCCATATCTTCAATTTAAAAAAAATACCTATGGGTAAAGAACAACTCCGGGTAAAGAAAAAACAGTTCCCATCCCACCTGTTCCTTTACATTTTAAACCTACCTTCATCCTCTGTAGTTCACCAATTGGGTAGTGGCAACTAACGAGCAGATGTTGCTATCCATTTTTTCAGCATGAATGGTCTTATTTGAAGCCCTCTAAGGAAAGGTACACACATGCTCAAAAAAGCATTGGGTTACCATTGTGTCCTCAATAAAATATTTGATATGATTGTTTTTTTTTAATTTTTATATTACTTTGGGCTTTGTCTCTCTAAATCAGAGATTCTCAACCAGGGTTCCTTTAGGGGGCGCTAGGGGTTCCGTGAGCGATTTGTGACTATCAGGTCAGTTTAAGTGTCTGGAGTCTGCGCATTTAGTGGTCCGTGAGTTGGGGACCACAGTTATAGAGGGTGTGCACTGTGGTAATAAAGATTAAGTTGCACTTACCCATAAAAGCAATTTATTCATCTTAATATCATGAGTTTGATTTACTAAAGCTGTGTAGAAGTTTCACTTTGCAAAAAGAAAGCTGTGTGCACTTCATCCATCCAATCAAGGTCAAGCAAAAATCCTGATTATGTTACTTCCATTTCACCTAATTGGTTATTCAGTGTGAATCCATCCAAATCTTATCACTAAATTAGGTATAGAATAAGAATTAAAAATACTTATAACCTAACATTGTTTTTGCCCTGCAGATTCTATTTGGGAAATGTTTAATACTTTCTCTTTATCCTCAATAACCGGAAAACCTGACTATTTTTTAAAAACCTACATTTTTTTGAAAGGAGCCGCAATAAATATTCTGTTGATTTTCTGAGTCACTGAAAGATAAGTTCTTAAAAAATATAATGCCTGCTACAGCTCACATCTTTAGCTGCACGTACGATGACATTATGCAAATATGCAATTTTAATGCTATGTGATGTTCTCCGTAAAAGAAGTTCTGTTGGCGTATGCATCTCCCTTGAAAGGCAAGGGAACAAATGTGCTGGGTACAGCCAAGCTACAGTGTTTGCTTTCCTAGATCAGAGATTGAAAAGTTTGCCAATTTTATGCCAATGTAGCTCATTTCATTTGAAAACGGATGACAGATTTTAAAGTAGTACTTATAAGTTGTACACACAATCATAACTCTTAATTCATCTGGTGATATTCCTCAGTATAATTCCAGGTGTAAGTATGGAGCATAGAATTATATACTTTCTGTTATAGGGTGATAACGCTAACCTAATGTACTGTAATTATGGAGTAGCACAGTTGCCACCCTAAGCCCGACAATGCTAACG
This sequence comes from Pyxicephalus adspersus, assembly GCF_032062135.1. NCBI lineage: Eukaryota > Metazoa > Chordata > Amphibia > Anura > Pyxicephalidae > Pyxicephalus > Pyxicephalus adspersus. Next base: position 52,658,146 of record NC_092865.1, on the reverse strand, counting down.
TATAATAGTCAATCCAGGCAGAGAGCACATTTATTAGCTCTTAAGATTTCAGGCAGGGTCTGCAGATATTTTTCATACAGAATAGATAGATAAAAATTTTATTGGTGGTATATTTCCTATAGAAATGGGAAGGAAATAAAATTTTGGGGAATCACTGACAACATCATTATTGAATGACATGGTATCATAATTAGACAAAAAATGAAGATTTGGGCTCTTATGCCCATCTGTAACATCAATTATTTTTTATCAATCACTTTGCAGTCAGATCTTTTTCTGTGTTTGAGAAAATCAATTGGAATTGAGAACCATCAGGATTCTAAATTTCTTCTTAGCTTGTCAAGTTGCAAGAAATTTAGAAAGAAAATCGGCAAACTGACATAAAATAATTGTAGAGTAGGTAGACGTTGTCCCTCTCTAGAATACAGTGAGCTAGTGACCCCTTATTTTAATCTATATGTGAAATCCAATACAGTTTCTATCTACTTTTTCTATATAATGGTGGCTTCTTATTTTCATCTATTTTTGGAACACAATTGTCCTTCTCTATACAATGGTGTACATCTATTTATGGAACAGGGGAATGATTGATCTTTTCATTTAATGACTTAAAAAACTTCACAATATCTCAATACTGGTTGCCTTTTGGAAACTTCTTTGCTATATCTATCCCTCTCTATAAAGTGGTGCACTTTTGACCCTTTAGACCAAGCACAGAATATACAATCAAAAATACTTCATGATAGTTGCCTCCATGAAGCTTCTTTGCTGTTGTTAGACACAAATTGCCTATCTTTCTTTACATCTGGCTTGTGACCCCTTGCTTTCCTTTTAGTTAGCTTCTAAGAAATGTCATATTGCCCAAAGGATGCGTTTTAATCGAACACAAGAGTTGGCTTGTTGCCAGTGACGTGCCATATGGCCAATGGATATTTTCATTCCTATGGCTGAATGTGTAACAGAAAAAGGCAAGCAAAAAATAAAGTTGGGGAAAATCGAAGAATACACATAAAATATAATGATCAAATAAAGAAAAAAAACATCCTGCCTGCTAAGAATGAGGGCTGGACAAGCAAATGAGAAAATATCCAATAATTATATTTCACAACCTTTATATTTACTTTGTAGGTGTTCAATGATTACCTTTAGGCTTGAAGTTCAAGTACCCATGGAGCCCCACCAACCAAAACTATGCTATCATCTTCCAAAACTCCAATGTAAGAGTAACAGAATTACCCACATGTGACTATTGGTAGATGTATAGCTTATATATATGAGGAATGTGGCATCTGTATAGTGTATGACCAGGAAAAGGGGCTTTGACAACAATCCAAGGGTAATAAAGGTACCTTATTTTTGGGCTACCATTTATTTGAACATGATGAGTTATAAATTAATTATTTATAACTAATTAATTTCTTGTAAAAAAATAATAAACTGCTAAAATTGTTTACCCGCACTGATGTCCATTAGGCCTAAGTATGTTTGATTTATGATATACTTCAAGGTGTGTCTGATAGTCCCCTACTCTGTTCTTTGGTTCTATCCGTTGGGCACTTTGTTTCCAGTAGGTCCTGTAATAAGGTAGCAGCCAACTGGTGGAACCAAGAAAAGCAAAATGAGACCAGTCATAAACATACTTTGGATGCCATAGCTCTTCAAGAAAATGGTAACTGAAGGTAAAGAAGGAAGGATAGGTAAGCATCATAGCAATCCTTTTAAAATCTCAATCCTGGTAATGCTCTAATAAACTAATTATTCTCCTTCTACATCTAATGTCTTTCCACCCCCACACCTTTCAACAGTCCAATATAGAATCCAGAGACAGTCCTGGAATGATGGATGGCTGGGGATTTGCAGATGACTGATGGCCTCATCTCGATCCTGGCAAAGTCTATCTGAGCTCAAGGGTACCTTTCAATAATAAATCAGACAAATGAAAAAATATGCTATATGTTATGACACATCAGGAATGTTTTCATGCAAAGCTTTTAAAAGGTTAGATTTAATAAAAATTAAGCTGGTAAAATAATTTTATTCCTGTTCACTAATTTTTTAGGAAACAAAGGTGCTGGTAAAATTCTCCTAAACCTGGCAGTCATTCCGAGAAGTTATTAAAATTCAGATTTTCATTAAGTCCTTGGAATAAGTGGGTCATGGGAAGAGTGATCACATCATTTTACGTAGTATGTGTCACTCTTATTGACAGCTTGCCAGAAAAACAATTTTCTAATGCTAATTATGTCTATTCGGAGAAGTGGAGCCCATCATTAAATTGCTAGTGCCTTCCGTGCTGGGGTCAAAGGAACACAGAAAGCAATCTTTTAGTTCTTGGGCACTCAGTGTATTATTTTTCTTTTTGCAGACAAACAGCTCGGATTGGCGTATTATTATGTCCACTTATAGCCTTTTGGATTCTTGAGGAGTCCTAAAGGGAGCCTTCATCTTTATAACATTTTCTGAATAAATGGTAATGTGAAATCTCATTGGCTAATCAAATCTGGCATTTCATGTCTCCAACACAAGTGATAAAATGAGGACTAAGATGTGGATACCAATTAACTAACATTGCACCTATTCTTACTATTAGGGTACACTTTTACTTGCAATAAAAAGGTCAGGCCACCCAAATCCACCTGACAATCCTCATATCTTTTGAAGATCCTATTGATGAGAATTCTGCCTTGAGTTCTTAAATTTGGTGTGGCCAGAATGAGGATCTCCCACACTTCCTTGTCTCCTTATTATATTGGGAGAACATAACAGGAGGAACAGAAACACCTAAAACTCCCAGGTTAACAGGAACAAGACCAGGAATCACTGCTGGAAAATCCAAGACATAGCTGGAACATAATGCCAACCGTCCTCCACCCATATCTAAAAATGTTACATATGGACAGATTGACCCTTAACCATTGAAACATGCACGGGTGTTCGCTATTTTGTGTGCATTTTCACAACTGATCCCATTGTTCTATCTTCCCATCTTCAACCCAAGAACATTTGATCACCCCAATTCACATAACTCTCAGTGTTTTATCAATAGCCTTCAACCTAATTCACAAATGTAGTTTTATTCACACAGAATGGGCCTGATTTATCAAAGCTTTTCAAGACTGGAGAATATAGATTATCATGGGAGAAAACCTGGGAGGTCCGGCAAACATTGAATAGATTTCTTAAAAATCATTTGATGTGAGTTAGTAAATGTTTTCAATCCTGGAGCAGATCTATTTGAGATTTGCTGGATCACCAAAGTTCTTCCACGATAGTCTATCTTTTCCAGTCTGGGAGAGCTTTAATCAATCAGACCCATTGAATAAACAAACACTTCCATTGACTGAATCATTATGTGTTTTATAAATATATAATGTTTATATATATAATATATAACATTATAAATTATAATGTTTTATAAATATATTCCTATGTCAATGAATCACTGACATGATTTTTGATGCTGTTCTATTACACATGGCCCTATGTAGCTGACTTTTTTTTGCACCATGTGAGATCACACTGTAATTAATTTTCCTCCCCCATGTTTCTTTTCGTGTTCTATTCATCCTCTATCATTTGCTTTTATCCTTCCGTATCCTTAGCCTCACACTGCTTCCTGCTCTTACCCACTTCACATTAAATTAATTTAAATGAAAATAAGGAGTTTGCATTATACAGGCAGATGTAATATGTAGAAGAGATGATTCTCCTAAGGCATAGTAAAATGCATGGAATTGTAAGTGATTCCATAGAATGACTGATGGCTCTATAAAATAATCTTTATAGGAAGCCGCTTGCTAGATATAAATGGAAATAATTATGTTTCCAATCTCTGTAAAATGTAAAACTAGCGATGGAAAAAATGTCTCTGTTCCAATATCTATTTGGGGAAAAAAAGGTTTACAGATCACTGGGCCACAAATATGTGTCATCAAACAATCCAAGCAATGAAAGAATGTTTATATATCTGACACATACATAAAATATTATCGCTTAAAGTAGTTGGTAACCCAATTGTTACAATATTAACATAAGCTTTAATGTATTGTTTTAAACTGGAACTCAGGTTACAAATATAAAAACATGCAGATCCTTTACTGCAGAATGGACAGGCATTGTTCATTCTGCAATAATTCAAACATAGCTGCTTGATCACAATTTTTAAAGTGCATGCACCTGTTCCTGTTACGTTGTAGGTGCCACCATCTTCCCCTTCTCTTGATCCTTGTTTCCTGATTTTTAGCCATCCTTATTGACCTGGTGACATTACGCCTGTACATGTGCGCAGGAGGTCATTCAGTTCTGGCAGCCTGTGCCATGTACAGCAATGCCCAGCAACATTTGATGCATTATGGTTGCGCTTTACTGCTCTTTGAAATTCTGTGCAAGTTTTTGGGTCAAATCAGGTTCAGTAATTTATTCCATGTAATTCCAAGCTCCATGAAGTTTGGTAATTTAATCTCAGCAGTTGTTCAACAAGGATGCTTACTTATTTTCTAAGGACTGAAGACAGACTGTTGACTAGCAACCCTGGGCTACAAATATGTTTCTATTCCCTAGGGAACATCACATTCTCTATTTACCCCCCTTTTCCTACCATTGCCAGTTTACCAGTCAGACTTAACTAACTAAAAAGCAATGTATCAGCATAGTAAGCGTAAGTAAAATTAAAGTAAATTAATTTGAGCTACGGTATATTACATGACCAGCACTCCTATTTGAGCTTGTTATAAATCCCATTTCAAAATAATGGTAAATATTATGGAATTGACTCCACTTTTCTGGCTTTCCACAGGACTTTGGAATGTGACTTTGGAATTTGTAGTGAATCAGTGAAAAGAGCTCTTGTGAGGTCAGGTACTGATATTGAAAAAGAAAACTCACAATGAGCTTTGCAGTTCATCCCAAAGGTGCTTAGTAGGGTTGAAGTCAGGGCTTTGTGTAGGACACTCAAGTTCCTCCCCATAAAAAAATCCACCAGAAGAGCATTTGTAAGGTCAGGTACTGACGTTGGATGAGAAGACCTGACTCACAATGGGCTTTCCAGTACATCCCCAAGGTGTTTAGTAGGGCTGAGGGCTGCATCTTATTGAACTACATCTTTATGGAGCTGGGGTTGAGGTCAGGGTTCAGTGTAGGACACTTAAATTCCGCCCTATGAAACCTATTGAACCATGTCCTTATGGAGCTGGCATTGTACACACTAAAAAGGGACCTTAACCAAACTGTAGAAGGTTGGAAGTGCACAATGGTCTACAAAGTCTTTGCATACCATTGAATTAACAATGTCCTTCACTGGAAACACATGAATCAATAATATAGTGGGGTGTTCACATATTCATAGCTATGTGTTGTGACAATCAGGTGTCTACAAACTTTCAGCTATATTATGTTACACTATTAACCCAAATTATTCACTGACCATACACTTGTTTACCTTTAAATAGTTTCTAAAAGGCAATATGGTGCTGAGTTTTAGATACAAGAAACTGCCAAAGTCAGAGTGACAATATGTCCTCAAAAACTATGAATTTATACCTTAATCCATAAATTGCTTAGCAAACATTCCTCCCAACAGCCATCACTATGTACAGTTTCTGTCGTACATAGCGTGTGATTTATTGCCCTTCTGCCATGATAATTTATGATGTTGGAATTGATTAAATGCTGGCCTGGAAAAGCAGTTATTATTAATAAACCAGAGACAGACGGACAAGTGTCCCGAGGCGTACAAGAGGGCCCGTGCTACGTACAGAGAATTGATATTGCTTCTCCCGCATATATTAATGCTCATGACAGCTTCGACCTTTCACGGTGCTAAAAGAGAATTACATGCCGATTACAGAGCAGTCTGCATATTTATCTACCTTGAGAACCGTGAAATGATACAGCGGCTTAAACTGAAATTTACACCTTTACAATCTCTGCTAATGGAGTTCGTATTGCGGTCAGAGGCAAGAATGCTCTACTAGTGGTGTTCAAAGCAGATATAAAACCTTACTTTGTGACATTTAGTACACCATGGTGCTGTGTATCATAAACAAGTACATTTTTTTAATATAAAATAATTCTTTCACCTTTGTTGCATCTCAGTGCTGGAGTTCTGATAAATCCTTTATTTCAGATTCTTCCTATCTACTGGAACTCCAGTGTTAGTTGCATGGGATTTTTTTGGAGTTGGTCCTCTGATGGGGACAACAGTGGACTATGACTGTGTAGCTTGAATTAAAACATCTACTATCCATTGCAATACACTGCAAGCTCAAATAAATAAAGGGAGATAGTAGACTTCTATCTTGAAAAATATGTTACCAACCTGAACATTCAATTTCCAAGTTCTTTTCCTACTTTCTGGATGAAAAGTGGAGGAAAAAATAGAAAAAGGGGTTCTTCAATACCTTCAGCCTACAAAAAAAAACCTTTTTTTCTAAAGTCCATCTAAAAAGACAGAAATGAGCTTTAAATTTGTCTCTACTTTCCGGTGTGACAGGACAGAGCGTTGACCGGGACAGGAAAAGAGCGTTGTCACCTTATACAAGGAAGTACCTAAGCACGGATCTTCAGGGCAAGATTATTAGGCATTACTATATTAAAAGTTGCAGATGTAAAAATAATGAAAATAGTAAAGCTGGTAAATGATGAGAGTTTTTTAATTGGTTTTAGAAACTATTAGCATAATAAAAGAATACCACCAGAGAACCACGAAAAGCCTTTTCCTCAACCAATTGGAAGAGATTATCCTTTAGGTTCATTATTGCAAAAGGGACATGTGATGTCACATTTACCTACCTTTTTGATGCCTTCTTTTAAGAAAATACCAGGTATCCCAGCATCCCTTGGGGCTGCTGGTACTTAATGCACATAGAAATCATCCCAGCCCAGCCAATCAAGATGGCCAACGAATAGAATCACGAAGAGAAGAAGGAAGATGATAGTGGTACCCACAATGGAATGGGGACAGGTGAGTATATTTAAAAAAATGTGTTAAGGCAGGAGGGTTATTTTTATTTCAGAAGGAACATTGACTGTCCCTTCTGCAATGAAGGACCTGTATGATTACAATTTTTTTGAAAAAGGCTTTAGTTCAGCTTTTACAGATCCTTGTGGCTTTTATTATGTCCAGATTCCAGGAGTGCGAGCAGGTGCGTCTGGCACCCAGTTAGAAATTAGCTTTCAACATCTTGAAAAGGGACACCTGACAGAAGCTAAATTCCAATAGACTGATAGATTTTACCTTTTTCACAATTTTTTAAATGACATTTTAAGCACCTAATCACCATACATTCCAGCTCTCCTTATTATTTTATGTCTAAGAAACGAAGACAGATTGTCGATTGGAAACCTCGAGCAACCAATATGTTTCTATGCTCCAAAGAACATTGCCCGACTGGCTGCCATCACTTATTAATTTCTCCAGAAATGCTGCTCTATGAAGCCGACTGGCTGTCAAACATGCCAGCTGGGTGGTTTCTTGACGTGTTTCCAAATATATTTGTGAAGGAGGTGATCAGAGGTTTTCCTACCGTGAAAATGGATGACAGTTTTCTCTTCAGTGGCAGCAGAAACAGGGGTAGACAAGGCTGTGACTGGCATGAGGTCCTATACCATGGTCCCTGGGGATCCATTTCTGAGCCTGAGGCACAAAGTCTTTCACTTCTTACCTTACAGCACCAATAGATGGATCTTATTAGGGTTTCAGCTGGAAGACACTTCATGTGTGTGTTGTATGGGATATTAATGTGACTAGTGGAGGTTATTTATAAAATGTGTCATAGCTGTGCATTTGTTTTAAAGCCATGAGAGAGTAGCTACCACATTGGGGGAAGGGGTCATAAAATTAGTCTTTATTCCCAATTACAACTCGACTTTCTGCACCAGTGCACATTGGGCTTTATACATCATGGAGAAGAAAAGGATACAATCTTCATGGCCTGTTCTACCATATACTGCTTGGCAAATGTGAAAGGGAGACCTTAATTGAAATTTGAAAGCCTAATAGATAGCATGGGGGTTAGAACATCTGAAATTCCCTCAACTTGGTTTAATTTATTCTTGCGTATTTTGATTTCCTGCTGTATCTCCAGGACAGGAAGTAAAGCCTCCCCATCGAGACAGACACAGCAAAAAATAACTTGATAGAGGTGTTAATCCTTTCCTTGGTATACCCACTGGGGAAACAGCCCCTGAGGTAACAGGTGTGCCTGACACCGGGAAGGGTGGTGACTTTTAACCTTGCCTGCCCATCTCAAAGGAGCCCCCCTCTGAGGATCACCCAGTAACCTCTTCTGCTTCTCCTTGAAGAATAGCAGTGAATTTAAAGTCTAAGACTTCTACTAGCTTTGGGTCTTTCTCTTCTGTCACTTACCTCGGGTATTCTCCTTGGAGGTGTCCAACTAGGTCAGATGACATATAATAAACTTTAGTAGCAGAATCAATGTGAATGATAGTGGGTGGCTGCACAGAAGAGGAAGACCTGCTTTGGGCTACTCAACATTCTCTGAGATATTGCTGGCTGTTGCTCTAGCCTAGGTTCCACAAGGAAACATACTTGTAAATTTAATATAGGTATATCACCGATTCCCTCTACTTTCAGCAAGCATTTTGGAAAGTATTATGAATAAGAAGATCTTGCTACTTGGAAGGTTGGCTTGAAAATATATCACAGTTTACAGTAACATAGTTCTTACCTTGCTCAGAGTCAAACATCTCCACAGTGTTCACAAAGTGGGGTCGGGAATAGAAATTGTGAGGACCAGGCTGTTGCAAGCCACCCAGACTGAAGAACGAACTCTCCGCCATAGTGCAGCTGGCAAAGGCACGCCGGCTTGGGATTCCGGGATATCGAGTCCAGCTATTTACCTCCAGGTCCAAAGCCTCGAAAGCAGTTACTGGAAGCTTACCCTGTCTGCCCCCTGTCAAAAGAAGAGAGCAGTGTAAGCAAGCACCAATCACCAAACATAGAACAATGAATAATTGCACCCAGTAGGAATCATCTCATTTAGCACTGCCTATAGAAAAGGTAGAATATAATTGGGTACTATGGGCAATACAGTTATTTCTTTTCAATTTGTAGCTATATGAGGTCTTGTGTATCTATTTGTGTATATATTCAGCCCTGATGAAGGAGGGCATCCCTGAAATGTGTTGGATGACTTCTTTTACATGCATTCCGCTAAAATGAAAGTTTTTAGACTCTGTCTATTCCAAAGAAATTATTCAATCAAAAGCCCCTGCAGTAGAACACTATGAATAATTACCTCTCTGACAGCCTTCAAGACTGAACTTTGTTTTTTCAAGGAAGAGCAGAATCTTTAGCATTCTGCTCCTTTGAGTGTGTCACATGCCTGCCTCGTCCACCATGCACCATGACTTCTTCGTCTTATTGTCTTATTGGCCCCTATGTCAATGTGTCCTATAGGAGGGTACACATTGACATAGGGGCCAATAAGACAATACATTGAGTAAAGCTGAGCACCAGGCATCTTACATATCTAGAAGTGTGGGGAATTTAAAGATGGTTTCAGAGCCATGAGCATTGGAAGTTTAGACCTGATGCTTGGTAGAGTGGTAAGCAGTGGGATTCTCTGCCGGTTCCATTTGTGATAAACAGCCCCCTAAAGTATCTCTGGTCTGTGACTGCCATCCCTTTCAACATCTCACTTTAATCAGTGCAGAGACTGATGAGGAATAGGGGTTGGAAAGGAATCACCATTGTTTCAAAGTGGTCAATTGTATGCTTTAAAAGCCATTGATGTCATTCACCATACTTTGGCCTTGGCAGGCACCCTTTAAATGTTTCATGTTAATCCTAAAAGCAGCCAGATGGTGTGCAACCAGGACCAGGATTTAAACCTCTGTGTATAAGAAATCTGTGATTGCATTGTTATCAAAGCGTTAAGACATTCCTGTCACCATAAAAGTGTCTTCCACCATTATTTAGGCATGACAGGAACACTTCAATTTAATAGGTGATATAAAAAAATTCACATGAGGCTCTCTGATTAGAAGAGACACTTAAAGGTGCTCAAATTCTGTAATGACGCATATTTACATTCTTCAAGACAAGGTCATATTCACCACTAGAGTCTCCTTCAAGGTCAAATTAGGCGCTCATATAAATTCTGCAGTCTTGATTGGCTATGACATTTAGAAATAGTTCCATGAATAAATTATTTGAAATAAGCCCTGTCATGCTGGTAAAGAGTAGGACAGGTATTGAAAGTAATGCATCTTACAATCGTTCTTTCCTGTTGTGTGCAATGTAGTTTTGCAATGGAGTGACATATGTAGAATCCTATAGTGATGTGTACTGCAAATGTCAGAGGTTTGACATTATTCTACACACAGAAAGGTGGAAAATATTAAGAATTTCCAGGGATGGTTGCCAGCTGCATTCAATAAAAGAGAACAAGGAAAAAGATCCAAGTACAAATTGCAATACCAATAACAACCACATGTAGTGCTCTTCTCCTTACAGCACACCCATGGGTCACCTCTACCATTCGACCCCCCTACTAAATCCTAAAAAGTGTTACCTTACATCCCTCCCAATTTGGATTGGGTGTTATATCTTTTCTAACCCTTTTGATATTTGCTGGTTACATTTCTTGGTGCGCTGCCTGGAGGAGTAGCTAGAATAAAGAAAAATTATGGGAAAGTATGACAACAAATTTTTGTACTTCCTTTAATTTTTAAAAATGTAATCAATTATTTGACTGAAACTATATGCACTTTAAATACTCCTCCATTGAAGGAAAAAAGTGATCTTTTAGTGCTTATTAACACCTGTGCATTGCAGGAATGCTTGCAATACAATAACACAAGTAATGTATGTTATATGCGTTTTGGTGCTATTCAGTCAAAGGCATGCCAATACCTTAACCAACATAGATTGCTTGCAGCACGTGAACACACAACAGAAAAAAAATGTGTACATGTGATTTTATTGGTCTGTTCTGGTGCATCAGCTGTCCAATGAATGAGCTGCATTAATGCAATTCATGATGTTGAGTTATATAGCTGTGTAATGCACTAGGATGGACAGGTCCAAATTGGCCTTAAGTTTTTGTTGTTAGTTTGCAAGCCAAAAATTCTTTCCAACACTTCCAGACAGCACTGGTTGAGATGTGCAATGTGCAGTTGAGTTGCTCCCTTCATGCAATGCACAATATTGAGTTACTTAATGGCGCAATGCACCAGGATAACCAGGTGTAAAGTTTTTGCCATTTGCTGCAGACAAGCACACAAAATGTTTACGGAGAACCATACACTGCATCAGAAAAAAGTGCATATTCATTTTTTTTGTCCTTTCTGGTGCATTGATTGTCCATTGAATTAGCTGCGTTAATGCAATGCACAATACTGAGTTATTTAACAGTGCAATGCGCCAGGATGGAGAAGTGTGTATTGGTCATAGGTTGTTGTTGTTGGTTGCAGGCCACAATAATTCTTCTTTCCAGCACTTCCAGAAACAACACCGGTTGAGCCACTGCCTGGAAAGGTGAAATGTGCAGTTTAGCTGCTACTTATATGCAATGCACAATTTTGAGTTACATATTGGTGCAAAGCAGCAGGATGAACAGGTGTGAAATTTTTGACATTTGCTGCAAATGAGCACACAATATGGTCCTGTCAAAAAAAACAAAAACATTTTGTTGTCCTTTCTGCTTCTTTAGCAGGCCAGCGAATGAGCTGCAATGCATGATATTGCGTTACATGAAGGTGCAATGCCCCAGGACAGACAGATGTGACATCTCCCCTAAGTTTTTGTTTTTTATTGCAAGCAACAATTTTTTTTCCTGACTTTTTAATAAACAGCACTGGTTAGGCACTGGCTGCATGCAAAGGTAAAATGCACAATTTTACACTCCTGTAAACACAGACCAGGGCTCAGTTTCAGCTCTTTCTTGGAATCTTCTCCCTTTGGAAAAGCTCTGAATGGCTGATGGTAGCGGTTCATCACGCTGACCCGGGGGACCGTTTAGTTCTGACTGCAGTCTTTATTCTTTAATTGCATGGAGCTTTAGTGTGCGGCCCTCAATCCTCGAAGGGGCCCGGGGTGAAATCGCTCTGCAGCAACATGTGTAGAAGAAGGGGAATTGGAAAGCGGAGAGGGAGGCTGGAGAGCCATGTGATTGTGCTGCCTCTCAGTCATGGTTTCTGGCTGCATGGAGTATAGCCGCCATCTGTCATGGCTGAGCTAGTTCTGCCTTCTCTACACTTAATTAATCCCTTTGCTACCTGCACAAAGATATATATTTCCTATAGCTTTCCAGGGCACAGGGGTGTCAGCTGTTTCAAGAGCTTGCAACAGAAATCCAACATCAAAAAGACATTTTTTGCCTCAAAAAATCTTTTTTCCCTTCCAATGCATGAGAATTTATGAGTCTAAAGCTAAACTCAAGGCAGGTGTAAACATAGATTAATGAACCTCTGTGATCCTTAATACATCTTTAAATTTCATTTTGTACATCCAAGCAGTGTAATTACCTAAAATTGTCTGCCTTTTGCAATCTAATGTACAGCAGAGCTCAGATTGGGGGAGGATGAAGCAGCAAAATCAGCCAATCAGGTTTGCTGCTGTGAAATGAGAAATGAGAATGACTTCTGGACAGCAAAGCACATTATCTGCAGCATAAAAGTAATAAAGTTTCTGCCATGGAAATCAGAGCTCTTTGAACAGTATATTCGACTTACCTAAGACATAGATTTTGTTTCCCCGCAGGAAAGTGGAGGCACCGTAACGTGGGGTGGGCATGGAGGGAAGTTGCTGCCAGCTGTCCATTGATGGCTCGTACACTCTTACCAAGGCCTGAGGGGCAGTATCTGTGCCCATTCCTCCGAGGGCATAAATCTTCCCTTCTGCAAGAAAACAAGATTTTGTAAAAGAATGCTCCATCTTAGTCAATGGAGCCCTGAGCATACAGAGAAGTAAATTGGCTACAAAGGCTCTCATTTGCCCCCTTCCAAGTAAATGTCATGGAAGAACTTATATATTTATCTATGCTATATACTCGAATATACACAGATCTGAATATAAACCAAGGTACCTAATTTTACCTGAAAAAACAGAAAAACTACATTGACTTAGATATAAAACTAAGGCACAAAATGTCAGTGTTAGTGCTAAAATTCACAACAAAAATGAAAAGCAAGGCTAAATAATTATTATTGTTTGGATAAATACATCCAGGGTGTGTTTTTTTTTTCTAAAATATTTATTAAAAAGAGGAAACATTTAAAATCACATGAGCTCAGTCTGTTTATCTTTTTTCCGTTTTTTACAGGTTTAAGTATTTTGTATTTTTGAGTTATTTATGATAGATCACCTCTTTCTTACTGATCTTTTGTGCAAATATTGTTGGCCATCAGTTAATGATGCTATGCCCTCAAAGTCTGTATCAGACGGCAAGCATTTGTTTTACATTTTACATGAGGACACAGTGCCATCTAGTGGTGTGATCTGAGTATATTCCAAGCTTTAGGTCAAAAAGATCTTGGTTTATACTGGAGTATATACATATACTTTAAAAATGTGATGGTTACGTGGCCATGTGCATGGTGTTTTTATGTTTTCCCTGTGAAAAAACCATGGAGTTAAAAATCAAATAGTGTATGTCCAGCATTATTCACACCCTTCATGTAGGTAAAGGTTTTGATCACGTTCCACAAGTCTCTTTTTTCCTTTAGACTGCACTAGTTTACTTATGTAGCAGTAAAAACGAAGAAGAATTTGTATTGGAATATATTTTTTTATGGTTAAATTGTGGCATATAAAGAAAAAATATTCCAATCAGTTTGGTTGCGAACATTTTAAATGATCTTTTGTGCATATTTGTTGTCCACCAGTGGATGACGCTGTGCCCACATGTACTGTGTTACAAACTCTGTTTGGATGGCAATCGTTTGTTCACTTTACCTGAGGACACAGCATCATCTAGTGCTCGAGTATATTCCATGATTTTCTAATAGCATTTTGGGGAGGAGGGGTTTGGCTTATACTCAAGTACATATGCATACTTCAGTGACTCAGTCCCTAGCCCTATCTGGAAGGAGTTTGAATGAGTTACCAGATAATGTTTAGTGAATGTCAGACCCCTTGATTCCTGCAATCTCTCCTGCTATGTTTGATCCCTCGGGCCCTTGTTCTTTTTCATTGCCCACCACACCATTAATTTTCTGCTGCATTAACAGTGAAATGGATGAAAAGTGAAGAAGCAAATGTATTAGAATATATTATTTTCTTTTGTGAAATCGTGGCATATGAAGAAAAAAAAATTCCAATCAGCTTGGCTGGGAACATCTTATTTAAATTGAATTAGAACATTTGTGCAGGCAGTTGTAATTAATGTTTTTCTGCACCGTTAGTTACTTGGACTACAAATCTCATGACTAAAGTGAGAGTAGGAAGCTTTTGTTTTATTCAGCTCATCCAGAAACTCTACACACTGTGGGGATCTCACACTCCACTTCATCCGCCCCGGTTTTCTCATCCAGGTTAAAACCGAGGACACAAAAATGAAATTATTAGATGGGAAGCAGGGGAATGGGTTTCATGGGAGCCATTGTGGTAAGATGGACACATTCACTCTGCAAGTGGGCAGGAATCAGAGACATCAGTGAGATATTATTATAAAGGATGAACTTCCAATTGATATAAAAGACGCATAAAATGCAGCTCTGTACTCATACACAGATTAATAAACCGGAACTGAATCTGGGATACTCACCTGTCTCCATTCCCTTGTAGGGCACCTCCATCTTTTTTTTTCTTCTCATCCTTTAGACGATCTTTGGCCATCTTCATTGGCCTGGCCAGGATGTTGTACCTCCCAAACAGGCATGCAGGAATTTATCAGCACGGATCAGCCATAGAAATAATAAACATTGGGTCTGATTTATGAATGTTCTCCAAGGTTGGAGAAGGTAGACTATCATGGAAGAAGCTGGGTGATCCAGCAAGCGTGGGATGGATCTGGTCCAAGATTGAAAAATGTGCCGACTATTAGCAAATTATTTTTAGGAAATCCTTTCCATGGATGCTGATCACCCAGATTCTTTCTTTTCCAGTCTTGGGGAGTTTTAATAAGTCAAGCCAAGTGTGTATCATTTATATTGAAGAAATTGCTTGAGGATCTTTCTTTAATTTGCACATTGAATGTGTGTTCTCAGCATTCCTTTGGTGTCTGCTTAAAAAGTAACACTTTTTTTCAGCTTTATGTAGAATTTGTGGTAATGTGCCATTCATTTTGCACTTATATATCTTTTGTCCATTTGCAAGGAAATAATATGAGAGAAATCTATTGTCAACCCACATAAACCATCTCATAGACAAGAGAAATGTGCATTAGAACTGTGCTTTTATATATGTGTTATTCCATAGTTTTTAAATTTAAAGTGCACCAGACTACAGTAAAGTATTCACTTAAAGACCAAATGAAGCAAATACTGACCCCAGTCCACAAAGATCACACAGGAGACTCAGTTTATAGTAAATTCCTAACATCTGTTTTATATTGGAAGACTGACAGAATGCACAGGAAAGAAGGGAGAGCTGTTATTTCAATAATTACGCTGTAAAATGTGAAGATTGATTATTTCACAGTAACAGCAGCTACAGAGGTCAGTGGGGGTTTACTGGAAAGCTCCTTCTCTATAAATTTAATGTCCCTAGGACAGAGCTACACTCTGTGTAAAGAGTTCCCTTGATTATTGCAATATAATATATATTGTTTATTAGGTTATGTGTAGTTTATATAATGATATATACACATGAGACAGCCATATATTTTCAATGCACATGCAGGCGTTGCCTTCTGCAAACTATACAATAAGGGCAGCCTATAACAGCCTAAAACCATGTGTTTAGCTGATCCAGGGTGCATAGCAAGTTGCTGCAATGAACCCAAGAGCAGCAAACTGCACCATAGGTCAATGTATTTCCATGTGCTGCCCTTGTGTTCTCAGTAAAGGTGCAGTTCTTCCTTCAGAGGCCGAAAAGCAATTGTATGATCAGAAGCAGCATGTTGCTTCCCAGAACCATACCAGCAACACAACAACTGCAACCCAAAAAGCAAGCACATGCAAAAACATGCACAAAATGCTTCCTGACTGCTCCCATTAGGTTAAATGGGTCCAGTTGAGCATTCAATAACGGACCTAACTGTTCTCCCCTAGTTGTCTCTCTCTTATGTCTATGAGTTAGGTGTGATTTGACTGAAGACAACTTAGTTATCTGAACGAACAGTAGGTGAGCAGCTTAAATTCCTTTGCCCCCCCCCCCCCCCAAATCTCTACTGATGGGGACCAAAACACTAACCAAACACATAAATATAAAGTGGAACTATCATTAAAAAATTATATACTTACCTTGATAGATGGAAAGCCATCAATTCCTCTGCAATCATTGTCCAGTCAGTCCCGCGCTGTCCCGTCTTAGTTTTTTATCCTGGTGCGGACTAAACACTGGGCCCGACCATCTTCATCCTGGCATGGAATGGAAACTGGGTCTGACCATCCTCATCTGGGCATGGAATGGACACTGGGTCCGACCATCTTCATCCTGACATGGACTGGACACTGGGCCTGGCCATGTTCATGCCGGCATGGACTGGACACTGGGCCTGGCCACCTTCATCCTGGCATGGACTGGACATTGGGCCTGGCCATCTTCATCCTGGCATGGACTGGACACTGGACCTGGCCATCTTCATCCTGGCATGAAATGGATACTGGGTCTGACCATCTTCATACTCTTGCTGGCTCTTCCTCCTACTTCACCCAATCTTGCTCCACCCAGGGTCAAGATCACCTGACATGCCTCTGGAAAATGAAAAAAATGTGCATGCTTGACATTGGCATGCAGAAATGAACAATGTCCCTTCTGAAATAATGTGTCTTACCTGCCTAATTACTCCAATCAAGATGGGCAAAGATCATCAGAAGATGAAAAGTAAAGATGGCGCTTGTTGATGGAACATGGACAGGTAAATTGGCCAGGTTTAGTTTTACTTTAAAAATGGGGAATGTTAAATCCTTGCCATGTTTGTAAAAAATCTCTTTATCATCCTCCCTTAGTACCACCTACACACTCACATTTGTGGTGTCACTGGTTCAGAAAGTTGTTGAAATCGCCCCCAGCAATAAAAAAGTTGAACCTTTTCTACTCTATCCGAATCCAAAGCAAAAAGTTTTTTATAGATTTACATTAAGCAGAGGACACTCATAGCTGTATAGGAATGACAAATATGAAATATTAAGAAAGTAAAGATGTGACAGTCACTTCAAAAATGACTTTCAGGGAAATGTTATATTAATGCTCTTTAAATGTGCTCTTACACATTTATATCACAAGTATAGATTTCTTTCAAGATGTTCATGAATTTGGTAATTATTGCCAAAATCTATACACACAGAAAACTTTAATGGAACATTGGCCAGCGAATTTGCTTTGAACTTTAAGTTTAAATCATCTGTCAGGTCCCTGTGCCGCACGGTCAATACGATGCAACACTTTCTCCAGCAATTAACGATGGTTTGATCAATGGCCATTAAACTGCCCAGTGTATGGCATCAGGCCGGCCGTCCTTCGGGACCAATACGCCTGCCGAAGCGGCCAAGACCCTCGGCGCTCCCATCACTCCTATTAAACGAGAACGACGATCGAAACCTAATTATAAACCGCTTTTCTTTTAAATCATACTCTCCAGAGGATGAGGATTTGTAAATTATTTGTGATAAGCAGTGACACCCCAGAATGCTTTAGTCAGATGTGAGACTGAAAGGTTTAGGTGGAGGGGGCGTTCATCTCAAATGCTCTGTCAAGGAGAGGTACGCCGACCGTAAAACTAATTAAGCATAAAACTTTTATTTCGGCTGCCACGGATTCTGATATCTTCTTTTACCTGTGGGAAATGTGAGATTTTGCGCTGCTATGCAGATTTTATGGAAATCGTTGGAAGGTTGTTAGAAGAAAGGAAACAAAGGGAAAAGGCAAAGTTCCTAATTAAAATTGATCTGCGTGTGTCTGCCCGGGAGATCAGTCAGATGCCTGAGAGTAATTTTGTATGGCTCATTTAAATGCATTTGAGACACCAGGTCATTTGTAAATGACAGTTTAAATGGCACATTATTTAAGATGAGTGTCCTAGAGACAGAGAAACCCAGGGAGGCTTCTGCTGTCCTAATGTGTATGCAGATGTGGAGGTTAAAGGAACACCAAATGAAAATGGCGGAATGGTTGTTATCAGTGTACATAACACATAAATATAATTATGTAAAATATAATTTTTTTTTATGTTTGTTGAATCAAAGGGAATTTTTGGCTTATATTAAATGACCAATCACATTGCAATCACTATTCTGTACTATCTGTACTAGGAGATTATGCCAATCACACCTGTGCAATGTAATGTTATTAAAGGCATGTGCAACACTTTACCATCAATAAGAATAATACTGTCTTGAATTTATATAGCTCCAACATATTACACAGCACTATACCAAGTCCATAGCTATGCCACTGACTGTCACTCAAAGTGGATCACAATCTATAATGTCCCAGCAATAGTCATTGACTCAGCCCAATGCCATTTTTGAGGGAAAGCCAATTAACCTACCTACATAATTTTGGGATGTGGCGGGAAACCTGAGTGCTCCCCCCGCAAACATGGGGAGAACATACAAACTCCATTATTTTACTGGTGCTCGTTCGTGCCCGCTTATTTAATGCAACAAGTGCGTTATATAGTCTGTTAGCTTGCATGGAAGGCCCTATAGATTTTAATGGCAGCGCATGAAACCCACTGGAACATTTTGTGCTTTTTGAGGGATGATACATGGTCTCTCATCTCTGATTTAGTTGGCTAACAAACAAAAATGTAAACAAAAAAAAGAAAACGTGTCAACTTAAAAAATGCCTGCCAATTCACACAAAAAAAATAACGGTATACATAAAAACACAAGAAAGGCAGGAATTCATTCTTAAAGAATTAACACAAATAGTTGCGTTAGGTAACAGAAAAGTTCTTGCATTGACGCCAAAAAATTGAAAATAGGTAAAAGTGATTCTTGGTATTCTCCAATCCCATTGGAAAATGAATACTAAGTAAATGACTTACCCTTATCATCAGCCTAATTCTAAAATGTAACCCTAATTTACCCTCAAATTCTAATATTTAACCTTAACCCAGACCCAACCTCCATGTATTCTTGAACCTTACTTTAAACCCAACTTGTAAATCTAACACTAAACCTGAATTTAAGCCCTAAATCTAACACTACCTTTGTCATAACTCCATAACCTAAACCTGAAAATCAACTTTATACCTAATCTGAACCCAGGCCCTCAACCTTACCAATAAACCTAAACCTGGAACTGGCCTTTAAAACTAACACTTATTCTAATTCTAACCACAAAGTAATTCCTAAAATTCCTAAACAGAACTTATCCCAGTCATTCAACCAGGACCTCAACATAATGTCAAAATTTAATCCTACAGATTAGCCTAAATATTATCCTACTCTTGAACTTTAATCTTGAACCTCAACCTTACCAGTAGAAAAGGCCCTAACCCCTAAATTCAACTTGAAACCTAAGGTTTTAAGGTCAACCATAATTACTTCATAAGCCTTAAACATCAATCCAAATTCAAAACCCAACCCAAAAACCTAAATTTAACACCTAATAATATCCTGATCACTAAAACCTAGCTCTAAAAATCAATCCTATTACTAAATGTTTTACTAAATCTCAGTCTTAGTTACAAATTAACCATATAACATAGTTTCAAACCTCAACCTATTCACTAACATTAGGCCAAGACCTCAAACCTGACCTAACTGTCCCTAAATTCAACCATAGTCTTGTACCAAACATATTTAGGCATGTTGATCACCACAATACAACAAGCCAAGTGATCACTTTTTTCCATGGTACAGTAGGACACATGGGTTATTAAGGATCCCTCACGTTTCTTGAGTTCCCAGTACCTTCAATCATTTGTCAGTAATAAGTTACTAACTAGGACGTGTTGGCAGTAAAAGGGCCCCTTAGCACTGTGCGTGTTGAGCTGTGTTACTCGTTCCGGGCCCAATGCCTTAACAAGTAAAAATACATTGTATCCAATAGGCTCAGTTCACATCCAAATGTTGCATTGATGTGCACTGTAATGTAATGGAACATTTTACATTTAAATGCAATGCATTACAACGCATTACAAGGCATTACTGCACAATGGAAGACACCTAAACTGTATTTTGATTCCTACTGTGAACAAAAAACTTGAATGTGTAACATGTTAAAAATAAGCCCATAATGCGTTAAAAGTAATGGATGTCACCACATGTTAACTTAAGGGCATCAACAAGAGCTAAATGCAATGTGCTTGATGTGAACCCAACCTAAACAACACAATAAACAGTTTTCTCCCTCAGTCCATGAATTCTTTTCTTTTTTTATTGAGATGTCATCTAAGTGTGATGGATGAGCCAAAGTTACTGTAATTCAGCTGAGCAGCCTTTTGGCCCCGAGCTCGGCCGCGCTATCGACTGGAGCGAATTTAAAACACCTCCTGACACAGCTAAGATGAATCTCTCATGCAGTAAAACCTCTGATGCTCTGGCCACTCGCGTGAATGAAAATCTCTGCTAAATTGCTGGATTAGGAATTCTTCAGGCACAGTGAAGATAAAGATATTGCAGCCGCACATGTGCCATTGGACATAAGACTACAGTGTAATGCTGTCTGATGAAAAGTCATTGCTACTTTCAGATAGTTTGTGGGAAATTAGTCCCAGAGGTAGAGTACAGGTATGAGTATTGACGACACTGCTCACACATCAATGGGAATATCCAAGGTAAAGCATGCCACGTTCAGGAAAATGCCAAAACATTGTAATATTTGCATTGATAACTCAACACAGCTGTATGGAGATACAAACTAAATGCTTTGCAATTGACCTATTGGTATTGCCATCTGTTCAGTACTTACTTTCTCTTCTTCTAAACCCTAAAATAGCCATTGAGACCCATTTGCCATGGGTTAATGTGTGCTGCATTAGGGGCAATCTATTTATATGTAGGGCACCAAAATGCACCAACAAACAAGTTGCATGGTGGAACAATGGCTTGCACACTTGCAGCACTAGAATCCTGGATTCAAATCTTACCCAGGACAAAGAGTTTCTTCAAAGAGTGCTTTGGTTTCCTCCCACGTCCAAAAAACGTGCAGGTTAGGTTAGGTTTTTGTCTATATTAATGAGATACAACCATGGTAGGTATATTGAATTGGGAGTCCACTGAGGGACAGTTGGTGACATGACTATTTACTTTGTACGGCATTACATAGTATATTGGCGCTATGTAAACACAAGTTAATATTGATAACAAGGGTGCTGCAGCGTTTGTGGAGTGAAATGGGAAATAATGAAGGAACAAGGTTTACAAATCTGATTTACCACTACTTCTAATCCAGAAATGCTCACCTTATGTGTATGGCTAGCTGTATTTTCATAGACATGGTCTAAATTGTGACATCTGATTGACTTTAGCAGATCAGTAGTTGACTTTGTGCCTAGGTCTTCCACAAACAAGTAACACTACATGAATCATTGTCGTAGTTTGGTCCTACATCCTAATGTCAGCAGCTTTATATTTTCCAGTGCCATCTCACAGCACTAATTATCCCTCTTCCCAGCCTTGGCTGATGACTATGAACCTTCACAAGAAACATTACCGTCCCCTCCCTATAAATCTCCTCTTGACAGTTTCACAAACTAATAAAGTAACGTTTTGCTCCCTGATGGTGCGGTACTGTTCTCCAGGAGGTCACCCTGCACATATTGCCACACAACATTGACTTAGCTTAATTAAACTTTCTTTCTGTCGCCTTTGGTACGCTGTGGGTTCTATCGACAACAAAATCAACCTTGCTTAATATTTAATGGTCCACATAAAATCTGATTCTGCTGTGCCAAGCAAGGACGTTGAAAGTTAGTGCTTCGGTTGACTTTCAGATGTTTTAAAGGGTCAGACTACTGAAAACCCATCTATATGTTATGGGTAGACATTGGTGGGCTGCTTTTTTTTTTGAAGTCCCCAAAGCTAAGAAGGCTATTTTAAAAGGTAAGATGGGTGGCCAGTCCTATGCTTTTTTCTGTGTTCTCTATAGTATAGCATGCCTTATTTTGACCTGGTCATCCTACCAGTACCACACATTGGACTCACATGAACTGTGATAGGAAAAAACATTCTCAATGCAACCCAAACAGCTAAAATTTTAAGACATGCTTAGAATGAATTTCAGACAGTTCTGAATGTTCACACTTCGCTCTCTACCCAAATCATATACTCTTAGTAGGTGAAAGATGCACCTAAAAACAAAAACATTTAAGTTATTACCTTACCCCCAAGGCAAGGATGTCAACATCATCCTACCGGGAAAATTATGGGTAAATACAACATTTTTGAGGAAGAAGCTCTTTCAACATACAAACTTTTGCCTTATCTTTATCCCATTGGGAATGTTTTTGGAAGGCCATCACACCAATCAATGATAAAGATGGAGGTACCGGAAGAATAGGGGGCCTTTACACCCTTGGTGAGGGGCAGCATTCTGCTTTGGGTTCAACTGTGGTCCCAAATGCTCCAGTTCAAGTGAATAGGAGCATTTGGGAACAATTGTTTGCACACAGTAGCGGCAGATTGCAATGTAGTTCCCAAAAGCTGTTGCTGTGCAAAAAATGGTTCCAAACTGCTCCCATTCTTATGGGGTTGCATGCAAAACTGGTTACGTGTGGTGTGATCCTTCTCTCCCGTGTACAGAGCAGAAATTTGCTACGTGGCTGGGATTGGCCAACCATGCAGTTTTGCACCACAGGTGTGAAAGAGTCCTAAACCTATTTTTTAACCATGGAATGCAGGTAATTTGGGGAGGGGGCCCATCAAGTTTGATTGGATCATCAGTTCCGCTTTAACAACACCCACAATTTTTGTATAAAACTACTGCAGCTGTCCAGAAATAATGAATGAAGAATAATGTGATATAATAAAGCCGACATGGTTCCACTGATTCATGTAATTTGCAGTGATACCCCCCGCTCCTCCATGTAGTAGACATTGACGTCCGTATTATTACCACCAAAAATAAAGAGATCTCCTCCTGCCAAGCGAGGCACATGCTGGTTCATGTAAACAAATCTGCTCTATAAACTATCCAAGTCTGCGCGACCCCTCCCACGCTTTCCTCTCGGAGACCATGTAAATACTATGAGTGCTACAGAAGATTGCATCTAATTTTATTCACTCATCTCCCTGGAGACTCCATGGCAACGTGACTATGCACCAAACTCGCCTGGAGTCCCCGAGCATGCTTAGGGCAGCTATACAGAAGCAGGTATATCACAGGTTGTGCGTTCTCTTTAAATGGCAGCTCCAAAATAAAGAAAAATTAAAATGAAAGAATGGGAGCCAATAGCTAATTCTATCCAGGAAACACCGCAGCTGTGCAGAAAGTCATAAGATATATTCATATACAAGATCATAGAGATGATCCATTAAATCTCAGGGTGGTTAGGCTGCAATGAGCCCAGGGAGGTGGAAGGGCCAGAACCAGGGAACACACTGGATCAGATCTTTACAAAATTATAATATCAGCTATCAAGGCGTACCAAAACCCAGCAGAAAATTATTATATGGGACATTAGGCCTGATTTCTAAAAGCTCCTCACGATTGGACAAGATAAGACTATCATGGAAGATCCGGGTTGATCCAGTAAACCTGCAATGGATCTGATTTAGGATTGAAACATTTGCCAACTATGAGCAAATGCTGTTTAGGAAATCCATTCCATGTTTGCTGGATCACCCAGATTGCCCTATGATAATCTATTTTCTCCAGTCTTGGGGAGCTTTAATAAACCAGGTTCATTGCATCAGTCCTTAGATGTAGTGGCTGCATTAGTTTTCTTTTTCGTCCCCTTTTTTTCCATGAATTAATCTTGCCGGTAATCCAATTCCTACCCCAGGGTGACAACGCTTAGTCGATGTACTTTAGGGGAGCAGTGCTGTGTTGTAGGCCTACTCCTCATCTCCATATTATGAGTGGGGGGGGGTCTGTAGTTATAAAGAAAAAATGGACAAGGCTGATAACACTACTTGATCTATCAGTGCAAGAATTACAGAAAGGACAGGACTTCAGATGCCTTACCTAGGAGAATCAACCATTATTTTTCCGTACTAGTACACATAGGTGCATGCAGCTGCTTTACCTGCCAAAGGATTTGCATTTTTTGCTCATCCAGCCTGAGATTTACACAACACAGTGGCAGAGAAGGAGATCTGCTTTTCTCCTCTTACAGTTATGTTGTCCTGGTCTGTGACTGAACAAGTAAATGTTAAAGCAGCAGACTGATACACTCATTGCTTTGCTTCCTCCTCCTATCATGACACTTGTTACACATGGGCACTGTACAATTTCTAACTGGCAATATAGTCTACACCTCCTACTTTCACTCTGAACTCTGCTGTACAATGGACTGTAAAAGACTAATTCCAGTATTTACACTGCTTGTGGGTAAATACATTTACAGTGGTCAATACAGAGCTGCATTCATTTTATTGCAAATATAGTTATTCTGTTACATATGAATCAAGGGCTGCAAGAGAGCGGGGCAGTAATGCAAGCTAATCAAATTATAATGCACTGCTCACTGTTGTTAAATCACAGTAGCATGCTGATAGGAGAAGACAGAAGGGTGAGCAGGCTGATAATCTCATAAATATGATGCCCTTTTATTGTCCAATAAGCAAGCTGAAGCCAAGCTGGAGACCATGCTGTATTGCTTGAGTGCAGCAGAGAAAAGCAATACCACCCACATGGCTATGATATTTGTCAACTGTGCCTGGACCAAGTCTGGCTGAACAGCAATACAAATCTATTGGCCATTCACATATCTTTGTATTTAGCTGCTTCTGCAGTCCAGGTATAACGTATAAGCCCCTTCGGAGGCAGGGAGTGATGCGAGTGGCTTTATACAATTTGTAAAGCCCTGAGAATTAGGTTGGTGCTATATAAATATTGGAGGATAAAGTTGACCAGCATAATAATTGAGGGCTCAGCTGAGCTGATTTCACCGTGTTAGATAATAAAGTGAAATTCATGGAAAGCGTGCGGTCGTTGGCAGCGGAGACTTATCATTAGTCAAGCCATAGACAGCCTGCCTTCTCTGCTCCAGATAATGAAATTCTTGCAAAGATTCTGATTTCAGGAATCCAGCTGAGCCCAAAGAGCTTAATTGCACTTAACCCCCTATTGAAAAGCCTTCCGAACATATGGCGTGGCATGGCCTGGAATTGGAAAGGAAGACACGGCACGTGACTGCGCATACATATCACTGGGACTCGGACATTACAGTGCTAAAAGACAATACTGTCATTGCTCAATTACAGTAATGGAGAATTTAATAATTGAAGGGTTCTCTTTGCTAACCTAACTTTAATAGGTGGAAAGAGTTCGGTCACCAGAGATTATCACTTCCATGTTCTTCAGAAATGAAGAATATGAAGTGATAATAAGAAATTAAGATTCAAGATTATTTAAAGCAAGCAAATTTTCATTCTTTAATCTGCGTTCTTCATTGACTGGGGGTTTCTGTGTCCTGTAGTAACGTAAGGACTGTCAGGAAAAGTGATCCAGGCATTCCATAATGCCAGAATTGTTGAATTCTAAAGACTTTGTTGGGGTTTAAAAAACATTTAAGAAACATTTAGCTAGACTTGTTCTTGAAATGTTGAAGACATTTCACACCTTTTCAGGCTGTTTCATCATGAACAAGAAGAAGAAGTCCAGTTGAGCGTGACCAACTGTGACTAGATATGGATGAATGACCTAAATAAATGTGAAGCTTCAAACACTTAAAGTGGACCTAAACTTAGTGTCAACCCTTTTTTTATAAAGTAAAAATCTTCTTTTTTTTTAAGTGCAACACCCTTTCTTCACCTCTCTTTTTTGTCTTGAGCGCGGCAGCTTGTTGTATACTGGCTTATTGTGTGGCGACGCCGGTAGGTTATCTGTATTTGCTGCTCATTGCATGTTTAAGTTGGTATATTATTATGCTGTTCAGGTGTGAGTTCCCTCCTTTCCCACCCTCCCCTCCCCCTTGTATTGTTAATATGTGTTTGTTGGTTTTATCATCTGTTTATATATTGTAAAAATTTCTTTGCAAAAATAAAGTTTAAAAAAAAAATACTGAGTGGGAGCGCAGAGCCTCCTGGGATATCTTCGTCACGCATCTCGGAAGTCTCTTGGCTGCACCTTCTGCACATGCCCGACGTCAGGCATGTGCAGTAGGGGGCATTTTCCTTCACTAAGGAGAAAGAGATACCAATCAGCTCTCCTGAGAGATGCCGATCAGCTTTCGCACAGAGCGAGATCAGGTGACGTAACAAGAAAAAGGAAAAAGACTAAAGATGGAGGCACCCAGGGCTTCCTCCATGCCGGGACAAAGAATAATTCTAGGACGGCGTGGGACTGGATTAAGGAAGGGATCTAGCTGGATTGAGGGATCTGCGGGATTAAAGGTAAGTATAATTTTTTTTTTATTTTTGGTTTAGGTCCTCTTTAAGAAAAGCAACTGAAATGCAACTCATTCCCTGCCAACTTCTTCAGAATGTCCTGCTTTATATGAACTTTTCAAGGTATACACACAGCCCATTGTTATATTAGGAGTGAAATAAGAGTCAGGCATCTTGCCTCTCATGAAGCATAGAGAAGAATCCACCTTTTCAGTAAAAGTATCAAAGACACCTCTTGAGACTAAGATGAACCAAAATGAGAATTTTTACTTTCTAAAAAAATTGTAACATTTTGGTTGATAGAAACATCCAATGGGTTTCTGAGGGTAATACAAAGTAAGAAGAGCTCCAGATATGTCTAAAAGTTTTTTTTTCCAATTGCCATATCCCTATATAAATTACATGTAAAAAGATAGAACCAAACCTAGAGAGGCTGGAGAAGGTTTAAAAGTATGAAGTTTCTGTGTCTACAACTTTGTCAGGTAAAACATAAAAAAATTTATTTACAAATACCTAAAATCTTATAATACTTTACACTAAGAATAATACATCAAGCATGAATATAACACTGGACAGTGTACAATAAATTTAGAAAAGGTAAGTAATGATCCAAAAAGGCTT
>NC_092865.1:52584076-52629641 GCF_032062135.1 Pyxicephalus adspersus | reverse complement strand
GACAAACCAGAGAAAAGAACCAATATATGTGGCATATGAGACAACAAAAGGGCCAATGGTAAGGTAAGTATGGAGCTTGTTTTTGTATAGCATAAGCATTGCGACCCTGCCACAGGGTCACTTTAAAACAAACTACTACCATGCCTAAGTATACAGAAAAAAAGTAACATACATTTCTGCATAGTTTTCCAGTTTTTCTTCTTTTTTTTAAGAAAAAATTGTTCTCATTCTGTCATCAAAAATGTCCATTGGACTTTGGGCCCTGAAATAACCACAAACATATTTTCCCCGCACTCTGTTGGGTTCAGTCCATATGGAGACAGCCAAACACCAACAGGTACAGGTGACAAGAACATTTAATATCCAAAGATAAAAGCCTGCAGCTCGTGTGACCAACGTCTTCCGTCACTGTCACAGTAAAGCATGGCTGCGTGGGGTATTCTACAAGCAATGCCAATGAAGAAAATCTAATTAGTAGAGTCATCAGTTTGTGCCATCTGCTGTCTTTATATCTTTGGGTTATTTGATCAAGTTCAGTCATTTGTTTTGATAATAGTCTCAGTGTACAGTATGTTGATGAGGGATCTTGTTTTTGGCATTCTTTTTGCCTCTTCCATCAGACGGCTCATCTGAGAGACAAAGCAAGAGACGCAGCCAGAAGTACCAGTGCCATTGTTAATACACATCCCTGCTGCTCTGGTCATCCATCGCCCTCTAATTTATTATGACATCTCGCTTGCAGCTAAGAAATTCACATTTTTTTGTGCTACATCTCACTTGACGTTAGAGAGACCAGATGCTTGTCTGTCTTAAGGAGAAGTAGTTACAGCCTATGTAAGAACTTAAATATTTAGTGTTAAAAGAGAGTAGTAGTATAGTCATTCCACCAGTAGCTTGTCTCTTTTCCCTTTCTATGTTACAATGTTCCATAAATGTCTTTGACATTCATCACTTCCCAGGATGTCGGATCCATGTGTCCCCTGTGATGAATTGTGGTTCCTTCCTCTGATCCTTCATCACTTCAAGATTCAGCTGTTATATAGTGGTAGGAAGATGAAACTATGGTGCACAGTGGGGGCACAGGCATCCAACAGTTCCCGAAATATTGCAAACTTGAGACACTTACAGAGGCTACAGCATGGAAATCAAAGGTGAGGATAGGAGACATGGGCCATCAGAACGATGGATATACTACTACTTGTGTTGCAGGGAACTGGTGGTTGCATTTGGTTAGAGATTTGACAGGGTCTTTTTCAAGCAATGTACTTTGTCCTTTTAGAGCAAAGCAACAGCTTATCCTAAACCCGTGCAGCACATAATTATTCCAGTCATTCCTTTCATCAATGGAAGCCATATCCTGCAATTCTGCATTATAGGCCAAAAGGTGATAATACATTATAGCCTTTTGATAGTACATAGCCTTGGGTTACGTTAAAACTCCAGCAACTCATTTTACACAAGGGTATGCTTTTACTTTCAACAGCTGAACAGTGCAAGGGAGCAAATGAAAATGTAAATCACATATTCGCTTTAAAGCAACCACGATACTAATCCCTCTACCCATCATATTTTACATTCCCCACCCTGCTCAGACAAGGGGTCTGATTTAATAAAGCTTACCAAGGCTGGAGAGGATACACTTTCATCAGTGAATCTGGTTGATCAAAAAAAACCTGGAATGGATCTGGTCCTGGATTGAAAACATTTGCTAACAACTAGCAAATTACTTTAAGAAATCCATTCCATGTTTGCTGGATCAACCAGCTTCACTGATGAAAGTGTATCCTCTCCAGCCTTGGTGAGCTTTAAAAAATCAGACCTCATGTCTGAGCAGGATTCTCCTTGCCTTTTGTATTGTAGTTTGTATTGAGTTTCTAAAAGTTTATAATTTCTATCTCCTGTAATTTATTGTACATTGCTAAGAAATATGTTGCAGATTTGAAATTTTAGATTTTTGGGTTCCTTCCCGGAAAAATAGAAGGAAACCTTTCCAAAGTGAGGGTGAATCCCTTATAATCTCGTCTTTGGAATAGTTACTTTTATCTCCTCTTTTGGGGATACCTATAACATTTTGAATTTACAGCAACACACTGTAGGACGCTGAATGAGAAAAAGGTTTGTGTTTTTATTTTGCTACAATAAGGTGTGTTGGCTGCCTTTTCATTTTCATTGGGTTGCACTAATACAACGCACATAAATGTACAATGTTCATAATGTATGGAAATGAGCCTTAAGTGCCATTCCACTAATTAAGTTTATAGGAACTGGTGGGCATAAATCCAAAAACTTTCATTTAGAACACATAACCTTAGCCAGCTTTTCTTCTCTTGTGCCTTTCAGGATCATAAGTTATTTGTCTACCATAAATCTTGCATTACCGTGATTTGTGGTCAAGTGACCGCACACAAAATAAAGCAAAAGATGCTTTTTTCAAATGCTTTTTCATCTTTCACTATTAATACTTTAAATATCATCATTTTCAAATCAGTGTGTTTTTCGCAACCTCTAGGTGCCCAGGGGCAATAAAAGCCTTTGACTACTAGACATTTGCAAACATTTGTGCAGGTATTTGCTTGCAGTTGCAAAGTCTAGTGGAGAAGTGCATTTTATTTTAATTTCAAGGCCTCCAGAATACAGGAAACTACTTAAAAATGCTCATAAACACTTAAACAATCTTAGAAAGACGTAAAATGTGGTTCCAATTCAAACCTATGGAGGCGGTTGGGGAGGTAAACTGCCCTTAAATGGTGCATCCAGTGCAACTCTATTGCAAGCATCAACCTGCAGGAACAAGGGAGAGAACAGTTTGATTTATTCCAATATTCATTTTTTAGGGGGAATGAATAAATGTGGGTTTAACTGGGTGATACCACTAAATATAAACATTAGTATGAACTAGTAACATTGTATATGTAACATTGGAATGTTTGGGGTTTGTACCCTTTACAATTACTTTAAAATGTTTAAAAAACTCCAGGCAAACGTCATTTCTTTAAAACTAAATGATACAAAGCATAATACTTCACATGGATGATAGATTGAGGAATTTTTGAGGAATGAGTTGTATATGAGTATAGTCAGTAGTATCAGAGTAAATTGTAATTACACACTCCTGGGAAATGTTTTGCTAGAGGGGTAGCAAAAAAAGTTATTTTTATCTTCTTTTTACCAATAAGGATTTAAAAAAAGGAATAAAAGACCAAGGCCGGCCATTTCATTTTATTCGTTTAAGTGATGTAGCTAAATGTATACCTCAAAAGTGTTATAAGAGGATCATGGGTGGATTTAAAAAGCTTTACACTGAATTCTTTTCAATTTCTCAAGGTTTTTCAGCTCCAGCCGTACCTCTGGGCTCTGATGACATTGGGGCTCTTTGGAGATGCTTAAAGAGAAGCAAAAAATGACTTTGTATGCAAATATCAGTTACTTGAAATTCAGCCAATCAAACTTTGCAGCTGTGGAGTTAAAGTGTTGGCCTATTTTCAAGTCATTGCAATTTGCATAAAAAAATACAAATTTTCCCCACCTCATTAAGTACCTCGAGCTTTGAATGCATAATAGACACCAGCTCTGGTGTTATGCCTGCACCCCCATTTACGCTTCATAAACACAAGACCTCAACCATTACAGCAATGCATAAGTATGAATCTGACCTAAATCATTTTTTTTTTATTGTAATCTAAGTAAGCAGCCACTTACATGTTTATTTGTTCACTGATATTTGACAGATTCTTTAACATACAGTTCTGATGTCATACAGGAGCCTGTCACTGTGTCTAGCAAATGTGTCATATTTAGGGCTCCTCAGAGGAGGAGACTAACTCATGATGCAGCAGTGATGTCACCCAGATTCCACCAATCATAAATACATTGAAAGGTCTGCAGAGGTAAGACTACATTAGCCACATTTTATCTGAAATAACTGAACATTTTAAAAACAGCCACAACTGCTTGTACTAGTTAGTACCACCCCCTGACATTTTGCTTTGACCTTCATATAATTGTAGATAAAATTATAAATACTAAAATTTAAAAAAAATCAGATATGGAATAGTATGACTAAATTTATCAAGTGCATATAATTCTTGGTGGTCCTATAAGATGGCTGTAAATTACATGAATTGTGACATTATATGAAGCTGAATAACATATTCAGAAAATGTTTTACCTGTCAAAGGAGTTGTACAGTAATTCATCCACCTACTCCTTATAGATGGATGGGGAAGAAGAAAATAATTTTTCAAACTCTGCAATTGTTTAGGTTCTGTGCTATGGCACAGCCACTCCATGTCTGGCCTGGGCTCCTCTACCCCCATAGACCCCTCTTCCCAGTCTTTAGATTTCCCTACATGCACTGAGGGTGCTACTATAACCTGTACTGTGCACAGCTTGCAACCAAGCGGAGGAGATGGCCGCGATCCAACAGATGGATCTTTCATGGCAACTGCAAAATCCAAAAACCAGGGCAGGGCATGAAGAAGCATGGGTTCCCTTAGAACTTTGCCAGTAAAAACATCAAAGCCACACACTGCCTCTTTGTGGGTGGTTTCAGCTCCTTTAAAGGTTAAAAAGTAGCGCGGTACACAAACTAATTTTACCGTGAGTCAGGTCAGCATAATGTATGCTCTCCAGCGCCATAGCAACTCTCAGTACGGTTGCCGGGGCAACAATCCAGGCCTGTTTATTTTGTGTGTACATTTTATCTCCAAACCTCAGCGTTCCATTTTTTTATGCTTTTTTTTACTTGATTTTTTCGTGACTGACAACTCTGAAACTTCATAATTAATCATCTGTTGTTACAAGACGTTTTAATTAGTATAGGCTATGAAGCTCTCATAGGATGTCAGGAATAAGGTCTACATTTGGGATACATATTTCACAGTCCTTAATCATTTTTAAAAGCAACTGTTGAAACGGGGGTAATTAGGGTCTTGGCATTTAAATGAGCATTAATGAGCCCTGTTGAAAAGGCAGTTACTGGCTTGTCACCGAATGAGGAGACACGACAATGTGTTCTTGACGCCCTTTGTCGAATGTGCTTCTATTGAAGTGGACTGGAATGCAAAAATTAATAATTTTCCATCCTATAGGGGATATTTAGGTCTGCCTAAACTTTACCATAAACTAATTGTTCTCTTGAAAAAAAAGTAGCATTTTCCTATTCCAAGGCATCGGTACGTCTGACTTCTGCTCATCAGATTTAGAATGAGATTTGGAGATCTCACTGCTCATTGATCTCCTTGCTAGAGAGAAAGCTGTACCTGGAGCCCTACAATGCAAGGATCTCCCTGCTTCTATTTCCTTTTATTATATCAATCTTCCCCATACCCCTTCATGTTTATTCCCTCAGCCATTCTTAAATCCACATATATATATGTTCTTCCTTTATCCTCCATGTGCACAGTTCGGCACTCTCCTTCCTTAAAATAGTGTCAAAAGTACGGCTCCAATGATGATGACTACAATAAAAGGGGCTAGTGTAGTTCTGCATGTTTAGCCATTTCTCTTCCGTCCACCTTTTAAATAAACATGGAAGAGGCAGCAGAATATTCATAAGATCGTCTTTGTTTTCTCCCTGCCCGGCTGTTTATAATGTTGGACTGACAGCTCTGTGTAATACATTAGAGCTCTGAATGTGTTCCTTCCTTCAATTTATTTTTTTAAGGCACTAGAGGTTAAATGGGGAGAAGTCCCTCTATTCAAAACCTCTAGGGCTGAATGCAGCTCTAGGAATCCTCCTGTTTTAATTTCCTCGATCATCCATTGGTTTCAAGAAATCGGTTCCCCGAAGTTTCGCGGAACCATTGGTTCGAGGAAATTCTCATCCCTACTAGCAACCTCGTTCATCCCTACTAGCAACCTCTGGAGGAACCCTAAATTGAGAAACACTGAGTTGGAGCATCTGGATTATAATGCTGTCTATTTTTCCTCTGGGGAGATCTTACCCCACTTTTTAGGACAATAAGTGATAAGACATCTTTTTAAAAGGGCCACCAACAAAACTTTTTTTATCGGAATGAGGAAGGGTTAAACCTTATGATCATTTTTTTTACTGTCCAAGTGACAACCACACCCCCTCTTCCCGATTCATGTACAGGCATCACAGGGGCAGAATCTGGGTAGAAATTGCCCTTATGGGGATATAAGAATCAAATAGCAAAGATATCAGCACCCATTGTTCCTTGGAAATCTCGTCATTTTGCCTGATATGAAACCACTGTAAAAGGATTTTCAAGAAACCGTGCACACTGATATCTTTGCTATTGGGATTTGCATGGTGTCACCTTTATTGTGCAATCACACTTGGGGTATTTTACATTGCCCTAAGAACATTTTTTAACTGGCCACAATGTACAAAAACAATGGCTTTCTTAGGTTGTATCATTTCTTAACGAGTACATAAATAAATGAAGTGTTTTTAAAAGGTTTTTTAATAATTACAACACATATTAAGAATGCAATGGTGTTACTGGCAGTTGAATTAAAGAAATTACCCCCTGGGTGTGTATTCTGCTTTTAGCTTTAACTAGCTTCAGCCGGAATAAAGTCCTTTTGTACAAGATAGAGATGGAGGGGACATAGAAGCAGCTGCTTTACTGGAATGCATTTCTGCGATCAGTATCCTTACATTTAGATTGATACCTGACCTTCCCTGGATAGGGGGCAGAGAAATCATACAGAGATAATGAAAGAGCACGGTATGGATAGTATCCTATTTTATAAGAAGCAGAAAAGCTGCAAATTATATTCAAAGTGACAGTGACACAGAAGAGCTATCGGGGCAGATGTAGGGACTTTGCTTAGTGGAATAAAACACAGAACATTGAAATTGGTGCAATCTGTTTGTTACATTGACATATAAATATATATATCTTCGGAATTCAATAGAAGTCAATGAATATTTCTGGCGTGCATGAGGTTACCGAATATGTGTTGTGCAATTGTCAATTATATACACATGTGCATTCTATGCGCCCATTTCGTCAAATTGTAAATGTCTCCACTTTTTAAAGGGCCATATCTACCAGACATAATTATTTGTTGCTTTCTAATGCACCAGTGGTAAAACTTCCCTTACATAATCCCAGAAATTATGTGCCTAATTAGGCATAAGTTTGCACAGAAAATTAGGTTTACCAAGTTTACAGGTACATTTTAAAGTAAAACTGGTAAGACCAGTACGTACCTTTTTCAGTGGCACTAATACCCATGGATGGTTGACAAAGTGGTGCTTTGGATTCCCATTTTCCTTCATCGCTGTTATATATCTCAACAGATGACAATGGGCACTGTTCCGAATTCATTCCACCAATCACTAAAACCTGTTTACCAATGCTGATGGCAGCCGCTCCAGCTCGGGGTGTCGGGAGTGGAGGTAGCACTGCCCATGTCTGGGATACCACATCCAACATTTCTACAGTGTCCAAAGGCAGTCCTGTTTGGCTACATCCTCCCATGACAAACAAATGCTCATCTTGGTAGACTGGTGTGCAGTAAACCCGACATGTGGGCATGGGAGGGAAGACCTCCCAGTAGAGGGACATGATGGCACTTGAGGCCATTATAGAAACCGGCATTGTATATGAGTAGTAATGTATTATATTGGCGAGTCAACCAAGAAAAAAGATCCCATTGGTCACCAGCCGAAGCTCCCAAGGAGTTTATAATGTTGCTCAACATCTGTTTCTTCTTGGTCAGTGAGCTACAGATTCAGGCGTGTTGTTTAATTCTGGCCAATCTTCCACATGGATCACCAACTGAGACTGATAATGAAGTGTAAAAAATACCTCCCATGTGCTTTTTAGACCAAATGGGGCATCCAACAGCTGTCTCTAAATCAATCCAATTTCTTTGGGTTTCCCTCTATAGAAAAGAGAAAGAAAACATTGAAACAATCAATTATTTCAATTATCTCTAAAAAAAGAACCTGTCTGGGTAAATGGAACAGATGTGTTTAAGGCCTAGTCCAACATTATTATTTTGTTATTGAATGGATGCCCACCATTACTTGCTGGTTACCAATTAATGACATGGCTAAAAGTTGTGGGCGACTGACCATCAAACCTAGTGAACTTGTTGGATTTTTTTCCCAAAACGATGAACTTGGAGTTCGACCTCCCTTTGCACTCTCTTGGGAACATTGTGGGGGTCTTTTGTTAAAAGAACATTTGTCAGGCTGGTAGAGGTGTATCCCAAATGTTCAGCATAGTTGGGAAGGCACAACCTAAAATGTCCTTGTACTATAAGCTGTAGTGTTATCGGCACCCTGTCTGGGTATCCATTTGGACAGACTCCTGGCCATATAATTTAGTTTTTCACATCAAATCCCCGTTTATGGTCAATATTTTTGACTGTGGGAAACACACGTAGCATGTGGTTGGCCTAAATTGTGTAAAAGGCTATGGAAAAGGGTATGTAGGCTTACAGAAATCATATCATGACTTTGCTATGGGAGAATCCATATCTTCATTCTTAAATTATTTTTTCTGTACAGGATTATTTATAACTTACTCAATTTTACTTATTTTGTTTGAGTCTGGCTCCTGTCTACCAACACCAGTGTAGGAGATTTATCAGAGGTGTAGACAGGATGACAGCGATTTCCCTTCTCTTTTTATCTCATTCAGCATTGAGTGCAGACATCCTCATTGTCAGTGGAACAAAAATGGCAACTGGTGTGCAAAGGACAATAGGAGTTCAAGACAAACAAGGTTTATGCGTAGGTGTATGAGGCAGTTTAAAAATAACCGTAGCTTTTACTAAGAGCATTTATATGGAACTAATGGGTGTTTTTTTATTTTCCCTTGACTTTACATTAGATGAAATAGGTTTTATGAACTCCCAACATGATAGACATAAATAATCTACTGAACTGCAAACATTTTATGTCCGAGCTCCAGGCAAAGCCTTCACCTCCTCTGTGCCTGGTATAGTATAAAGTTAAGTGCCTCTGTATATCATGTTCTGTCCCTAATCCTCATGTATTACCAGCGCAAGGGACAGAAAACCCTTCCCATATTAGTTTCTGAGCCTTACTGCAACACTTATACTAAGTTGTTTTCATAGTGCATTATTTAAGTGACACAAATGTCTCTGCTTCCCAAGACTTGGTTTCCTAATAAATTATTTAATGTGAGACACTCCTCACTGACTGCCATCTTATTGCCTACCTAGTCTTAGGAAAGCTCTGGGGCTTGCAAACATGTATTTGTAGGATGCATTGGATTTCAAAGATCTGGTACTTCTAGGACATAGGGGTGCTAAATTGCAAGGTAAGAAGGCAATTTGTTTGTTGTTGTTGAGGTTGGGTAGTAATTAAGGAGTTGTTTCATTTTAATTAAGACAATAGGATATATCTAATCTTGTGCAGTCAAGTGAATGGGCAAGGGGTCTAACCATTGGGGCAATGGGGGTCATTAACATGGTACAGAGGCAAAGAATCCCTTTAATATATTCCACCATCTATACAATGCTACAGATGATGGAGCACCTGGAACCCAGAGAATGTTTAACAAACACAAAGCTAAATAACCATATAATTGCTGCTTTCCTGCAAAAGTTTTAATTAATGGCCTTTTATGAGGGTTGTTCTATACTGTGGAGTTATACGTGCTATAAAAGACGGGACTTGTGTTTGGGCAGAGAAACTGATGGACTGGCTTGGCTTGCATGTGAGCCTTTGAAAGCACCCACATACCCCCTGCCATACCTTTCAGAGGGGAGTGAGACACAGAGAGTAGTAGTAGTTTAGGTTTATAGGGCAACTGGGCAGTAAAATGGGTTCAATATATTAGAGGAATATTAGAAGAATTAGGTCTCCTTTAGATGTAAACTCCCCATAAGCACTGGTGAAACATGTGTTGTCCCTATGTAACATGTGCCCCTCATAAAGCTTACAAGTGGCTGGAGAAGATCGAAAATACTGAGATGCAAAAAAAGAGAGAGAAAAAAAAAATGTAACTTTGTGACTTTTAGCCAATAGGTAGGGTGATGGGAGCCAGTTGCCAATATACATGGTGGCCAGCTTTCCTAGTGGCTGATAAAATCGGTACTATTACCAGCTGAACCCATAACAAACTAAACCCTTTGGTAGTCAATAGTTCTGATGTATAACATATTATGTATTTGTAAATTAGTTATAAATTCTCAATCATTGTTGTTCAGTGGTCAGATTAGATTATTGTAGCTCCATCATTGGTGGTCAGTCGGAGGAATGTAGCCCCATTGTTGGTGTTCTGTGGAAGGAATGTAGCTCTATCATTAGTGGTCATTGGGAAGAATGTAACCCAATTGGTGG
Source organism: Pyxicephalus adspersus (assembly GCF_032062135.1). NCBI lineage: Eukaryota > Metazoa > Chordata > Amphibia > Anura > Pyxicephalidae > Pyxicephalus > Pyxicephalus adspersus. Next base: position 52,619,344 of record NC_092865.1, on the reverse strand, counting down.
AGCTTAGTGGAGCAATTGTAGCTCAATTTTTAATGGTCAATGGAAGGAATTTAGCCGCATCGTTGATGGTCAATGGAAGCTATGTAGACCTATCACATCAGCTGCCTTCAGTGCATTCAGGGCCTTATTATTGCAGGGTCTATTTCTAACAACCAGCGCTGTGAAGTCTGGTTACCACTGTTCTTTGTAAAATTGTATAAAAAGTTTTTGTTTAGTGTTGAGCTTTAAATTGACTTTTAAAAAAAAAAAAAAAACAATATTCCTCTATTATCTATCATATTACAAATAAATCATTTTACCTTCTTTATATTTATATTACTATATAATAAATGAAATGAATACATTAATGGTCTGCCTAAAGATTTTCATAAAGTAGCAGCAGGACCGTCATCAGAAATTTCTGGACCCTATACTTGGTAAACTTCCTGGGCTCTTCTCACCGATGTCTAAACGTTCCAGCATTGCAAAAGTCAATCTCCTTTGCTCGGGAAGAAGAGGTACCCCTTGTCCCCCATGATGGCAGGCCTAAGTAGCAGCAACAAATGACAACCAATCAGAACATGTCTTTTACTGATTGTTAGCTGGAAGAAATTTGGTTGGTTGCTGGTTATTGGAATAATTAAACTTTAAGACTTGCCTGGCTGGTAATGATAATCAAAGGTTTTCAAACTTTTTGGACAACTTTTTTTTTCTAGGCCCAGCCATGCGATGGGACATTTCTACCTCCAGCTGGAAGTCAGCTGGTGTAACAGCTTTGAGGAAAAGATGCCAGCCCAGTGCCGGAGGTACGGCACCTATATAAATCATAGATAATTGGCCGTTGTAAGGATTTTCCATCTCATTTGTCTCCAGCAACTCCAAATTAGGAGCTCTAACAGCTTAAAAGCCCACAGATATATTATTTACAAGAGCCGTCCATGAAATATAAATGAGGAATTAGAGATCACACAGCCCCCACCCTTTCCATTCTTTTAGTAAACAGCTGGAGAGGCATTTGGCCTTTAAAAAAAATGGAAGAAATATTTTCCTGTTGCTCATATTGTGCTCATTGGTCTCGCAGATGCAGACTGCTGCAGTAAATTGGCCTGTATTGCTAGATAAATTTGCAAAGGGATCATTTCATTCCCATTATGCTTCGTACTAAAGTGCTTCCCTATTGTGAGATATTTTAAATTCAGAGCTAATAAAAAAATACGGTTTGCTTTTTTACCGCTCCCGTTTATCACTGATATATGTTTGCTTTCCCATCTCCTGCTGTTGTACGTTGCACATGCTGTTGGTAATTTGGTTTCTGTCTTTGCTGCACTTTAATATAGTTCACTTCTGGTAGGAGGCACCATTGGTTTACCAGAGTTCTAGGGGATTCCAATAGAAAGATTTAGTTGTAGATGTTACTTTCTCTGCCCCTCCACCTCTTCCACAAGGCAGTAACAGTGGTGTCAGCCAATCTTAAGGTGGCCATACACTGGTTGATGGATGCAAAAAAAGCCCAACTGAATGCCCCTGACAGCCCATTTCAACAGGCTAATGTAAGTCAACCAGCAGCCCATGGGAGCACTTGTTATATTAAACAGAAGAGAGCATTCCCATTGTCCTGCCTGCTAGAGAAGGAGGGCAGAGTATGCAACACATTTACAAAGAACAGTTGATAATATATATTCTTCAATCTTCGAGGGGTAATGCCCTAGCAGATTGTCACTACATTTGATAATTTCATTAAATCTAGCATCTAACCTATTGAAAATATTTCATAGTGTTTGGCTGGCTTAAGATATACCGTATTTTTCGCCCTATAAGACGCTCCGGAATATAAGACGCACCCAATTTTAAAGGAGGAAAATCTAGAAAAAAAAGATTCTGAAAGATTATTCGCCTTCTGATCACTCATGTGCCATTCATACCGGTATTCCCCTTCTGATCACTCATGTGCCATTCAAATTCCCTTTCTGATCACTCTATGCCTTTCAAATTCCCTTTCTGATCACTCTGTGCCATTCAAAATTCCTTTCTGATCACTCTGTCATTCAAATTCCCCTTCTGATCACTCTGTGCTTTTTTTCCACTGTACGGCAGTTAGGACAGGGAACAGCAGGTGTCGCTGTGCCGGCTTCTTTCGCTCTGCTTTACAGACAGAAGACACATGCTGCTGCCAGAGAGAAGAGGAGACAGACGCTGCTGCAGCCAGAGACACACGCAGGATCGGGTATCGGGTGAGTATATTATTTTAGTTATTTTATCACACCTTTGTCGTATAGGACACACTAACTTTTCCCCCCCAGTTTTGGGTAAGAAAAAGTGCGTCTTATACTGCAAAAAATACGGTATCCACATTATCCATTGTTCCCAACTTTGGAGCCTTTAAGAGAACAAGAAGCCAACATGTGATTGAAAATGCTCTGCAAGAACAAATTTTAATATTAGTTTTGGGTAGATTTGACTTTTAAAAAATATCCAGTGGAAAGTGTTCTTGAATGTGAAATCTTAGTGCAGTCCAATATGAAAAATAGACAAAGCCGGTGTATAGAACTATTGCAAGGAACAAGTAGAAATCATAATCAAATGAACATGCTACTTTCCCCACTTCTTATATTGTAAGCACTTTCTGGCAGGGTCCTCTCCTCTTCCTGTGTCATTGATTGTATCTGTCTGTCATTTGCAACCCCTGTGTAATATGCTGATGTTATATAAATATAGTTCATTATTATGAAAATAATATACTGTATGTGTCCAGGTTGTATGGCAACAGGTTGATATATTTGCCCACTCCTATCACTGCTATACTCTCCTTCCTTCTGCTCACCCTCCGCTCCATTCACCAGCTGGAGAAGATTTGGAGATTAGCTAAGGACGAGGGTAACATGGTCCCCTATACCTGGTTGTACTGCTTGTTAGCACTCATTCCTGCAAGCAAAAGAATCAGTGGTGGAACAATGGTGAGCATGAGTACTGTGGTGGGCCTTGGCCAATGATCTGTTGCTTTTTTATGCATTGTTAAAGCAATGGTTGACTATAAAGTTGAACTTCTGGCAAATATCAAAAACATCAATGAATTCCGGAAAATGCTCATTAAATAAAAATTATGATTTTTTTTAATAGTACTTTAATATCAATGATCTGTCCCCTCCTCTGGATAGGGCCTACATTGTTCATATGTCTGTGTTTACACTCAGCATCAGATTTGGTCCAGAAACTGTTAATGTTCAACTTAGCAGATTGCGTACGAAAATGGAAAACTGTAAAACCCGCTATACCTATGATCCTTCCGTACGGCTTAATCACAGGGTTTGAATAGCAGGCTGATAGAAGCAATGACCCAGAGGCAAGCCGTCTGTGAGTTACAAGACAGCGCAGTCTGCCTCCGAGAGACCCCACAGCGAAGGCGGCACAATAAAAACCCATCTCCTCTCCTTCTGACGTTTCTTTAAACTCCAAAAAAAGAATAATGCCGTTCGCCTCGAAAGGAAATAGCGACAATTATCTCGGCAGGCCTCATTTTTTTTTCATTATTTTGATCAGTGTGACTCTACCTGAACTCCCCCTTTTTATGCTCATTAAAAATTGAAAGTACGTCAACGGAAGAGAAAATTAGTGAAAAGGTAAAGGGAGGAAACTGGGTCCTGGCCCCTAATTTATTTCAGTTGGAGGGTTTTTTTTATAAATGCCGCCGGGGTCTGCCAAGCGATTCCTGGCTGTGTATCAAAGGAGACAAGCTTAGGTAATCAATTAAGAGAAAATAAAATGCACAGGATGCTTTTAGTTGTAAAGAGGATTAAAGAGAGCTGCGAGCTGGATTGAATGTTTGCAGTTCCCGATGTTTGTGCCGTCAGTGGAAGCATTTAGCGTTTTTGGGAGTTCTGCTCTGAATGACTGCCGAGGTATTATCCATAAAGCCAATCAATTTTTGAAATAACAGTTTCTTCTTTGCAATCATATTCCTATTTATATGTTCCATTTTCAGGGCTTCCATTTTTCTCAGTATGTTCTTTGGAGGAAACAATTGGTAGAAAATTAGGGAAACGTGCTCTGTAAGGAAAACGCCAGGACAGACAATGATGGGAATTTTCACCATAGGCCTCGGGGAGGTTTCATTTTTCCTGAGCTGTAGCAAGCTTTAGCACTCTTCTCAACTTTCCACCGTTCTTCCTAAAATTTTTGGGATGAAGCCATAAATGTCAGGAGGTGGCAAGAAGATAAAATAAAAGAAACCAAAGCAACTAAATATATATATGTTGAGTATATATACCGTATTTTTCGCCGTATAAGACGCTCCGGAATATAAGAACGGCAAAAAATACGGTATATCTTTTTTGTTTTGTATATAGTACAAATGGCAAATTTTATCACTGACTCACTGGTTTATAAATAACTAATGAGCAAATATGAATTCATTTTTTAAAAAACAGGTAGTTGTCATTGATAAGATTATTTTGATATAAGTTTAGCTTTAGCCAGGTAGGTTCCCCACTTATTTCCCGCTGCAATAGCAGGCTTCAGTGGCACTAAAAGCAAGAGACAAGCAGTGGGGACTCAGCCAGCAATGTACATGTGATTGAGATTTGGAATATCAAGCCGTGACCTTGTAAAAACAGCAGCTATGCCTCGGGTTAGGAGTGGTAGAAAATTCTTGATTGCAGAATACAGGCTTTATTAGAAAACCAGTGTACCAGAATATTCAAAATCTTGTTGGCATCTCTGATAAAGCTTCTGTTCTGCAATCAAGTTTGAAGTGTGACTTTGGCCATCTGGAACCATAGAGGGGTAAAAAGAAACTCTTCTCATGGAGCCATGTGTTTGAATTTTCTAAGCCTTAAAGAAACATTTTGTTGAACATACAGAACATAAGCTCAATTTCATCCATGGATTCCCACATGGTTTCATTTCATACCCCATACAGACCTAGGTTTCCAAGCTTTGAGGAAAGGGTTCAATACCAAAACATGTTGGTAAATTTTTGTGTTATTGATTCCAAATAAAAGTCATATAGAACAATCAGTGGCTTTATTGACTGTGCTCCTTAGTCCATACACAGCCATCCATTCTAGTGTGTGTTTTTTGTTGTTTTGGTCCATGAATTGAGTAGATTAGGGTCTCATTTCAATTACGTTCCTACGTCAGTATAGCCTTTCTGCTCCCAGTCACCAGTTGCCTGTTGCAGTGTTTTATAGCCTTTCTGCTCCCAGTCACCAATTGCCTGTTGCAGTGTTAAGCTGATTTACTCTTGCTGACCCTGCCTATTAATGACCCTTGTATTGTATGCTTCCTGGATCGACCTTTTGCCTGTGACCCCATTCTGCTTTGCTATCACATCTGGTGGACTGATTACATGTGTATGACCTTTGGCTCTGTATTCTGGACTTGCCTTTGCTGGAATCCTTTATACTCCATTATCTGCGGGCTCCTGGTCCCCTATCAGCCATTCCCCAGACTCCATCCCTTGTGCACAGAATTCCTGGGGGCAACTGTGTGCTGGTACCGCACATCTAGCCTCCCAAGGATGAGCGGGGGCTTGCTATAGGCAAAGAGTGCAATGTTAGATTGGGGGACTGGCATCTAGTGAACACTGGTGCTGGACCAGAGCTTTACGCAGAGATTCTACCTCCTTCTTGCTTCAGTTAGTGTTATAGGTGATCATATTTACACTAATATATAAAAAAACTAAAAAAAAAAAAAATTTGATCTGGAGCTACCACAATACAGTTTCCTTCTGATGACCAATTATGTTTCCTCTGTTGATAACCCCTGCATGGCAGAATAGAATGCCAATGACCAGGTCAGAACACCCTGTGAGTTAGAAGTCACTGCTGTGCCCCTATGTAAGTCTGAGCCAATTAATTTTCGAAAAGACAGATTTTTCTTTGTGATAACGCTCCCTGAGTGGATGGGGCATGTTTTCCTGGGTCAGATCACTGCCAGACAGCTTGGCAGCAGCATATCCTTGAGTAGACATCAAAGCTTGCATTGCTAAAATTGACAACATTTTGGTATTTTCATAAAAAAATGTTATCTGGCTGTAAATTGTAACATTTTTTTTATTACTTCAATTTGACTTAAAATAAGTAGTTCATAACTTATTATATCAGCTTGTCTGTGGGAAGGCCCAGGCTGAACAGACTCAGACACACATTAAAGTGTGATGAAGCTTTGATGAGCCAGGTGGAACCCAAAACCAGTTCCATCATCCTTCTCACATTCCCATGAGACTGCATTGGACAGGCTCTTCCTTCGGGCCCTTATTTAGTTTCCTTCAGTTACTTAAGACTTTATGAAGCAGAACCAGCACATGTTCTGATGTCCCTACCATCCTCATACTCTGTTATCAGTCCTTCGATTCTGTGGGATTGTCAGCCAATCAGAAAAGCTTACAATATATTGGTGTAGATGAGTCCCAGAAGTAATCCAGCACTCTGATTTTCGGATTCAAAATATTCCACCGGCACATAAGGGATGGAGATAGACTAGTTTGCATTTATTTTACATTGATATTTTCTTTTTTACCTACATCCAAGCATAAAAATGTATGCTGAGGTATTATGGTAATATGAAGGAACAGAAAATCTAACTTAATAAAATGTGCAGCCAGCTGGAAACACGACAAGGAGAAACTGTCAGCACAACATCCACGACTTGCAAAATTACTGCAAGCAAAAAATGCCCAAACCTGGAGATGCATCGGCATTACAGCTTGCTTATCTGGGTACGAGAAATCCCTGGGGTCAGACAGTGTTCACATTGCCCTCATTATCAGTGTATTTATAATAATTTTACAGACTTATTCTATTTCTTCATTTGTGTGGCCACAACACACTCACCATTGATTAATCCATTGTGAAGAACAAGTGTTATGTCCTGAAACCGATGTATGACACCAGAGACTGCTTGTGGCACCTCGCTAAATACTTCCTGGTGCCTTTATTGCCCATATAATCCTAAAATATTGTTGACACATTTTATTTGTTCATCTGTGTGGCCAAAGCATGTTGTCTTTAGACTGAACCATTCCAAAGGCTTGTGTTATGACTTGACACGGTTATACAACCTAGATTGTAAGCTCCTCGGGGCAGGGTCCTTACCACCTCTTGTGTCATTGTCTGTATCTGTCATTTGAAACCCTATTTATTGGCAGTACCTCCCCAATGAAACGTTAAGATCTCTACAGTTGGGAAATCTAGGTTAGGTAGGGAAAAGTAGATATTGGAACTGTGATTTCATTTAATTTTTTTAGTGATGGCACAAGGAAGTTTTTAAAGCACAGTTTTTAAAAAGTCGGCTTCAGGGTCTGTTCCAAATATGGTTGTGCATTGGGCTTTTTGAAAACATGAAGTGTTGGCATTTACGTTGGTGCCATTGTGTTTGGGCAAAGTATTAATTTTCATTCATTTGTGACTGTCCAACACAATTGTTGGAACACAGAAAAATTGTGCATGATGGACTTCTGAAAACTCAGAGTACAGCAATTCACAGGAGAGCATTGCCATGCTTTTTACATTGGTAAGGTGTGTTTAAGGATGATGCCATTAATGATATTTGGCAATGCAATGCACACATCCATTTGATGTGCATTGTGCTGTGTTGCAATGCACTAGTAGAGCCAGGCCTTCAAGAGGGTTTCCTCCCACTCCTTGCTTTGTGGACAGGACCTAGTCTTCATTAAACAGCATGCACAAGAACACTGATGGTATACAGGCCTCAGCAAATCACAACATTGTAACAATTTGTGACTGAAGACTTACTAATGAAGGTTAACATCTTCTTTTAAGTTGATACATCAGAATACCCAGTTTTGTGCCATAACCGCAGGCATTTCAAAGTCAAATGATGTCCGCCTGGCATCTGTTTCCCCTGGCCTCCCATCCCCGACGTGATCAATGGGTGGCGTGAGTGTGTGGGGGCATGACTGGGCGGGAAATTTAATCAGAATGTACCGCTTATACATTTAAAATGACTAATCAGACCACCTAGGAGGTTAAAGTGGTATTGTATTTAAAACTTGAGCCTAGCACTGGGGTCAGGCGTATAGACTGTACTGAGTGCAGTGGTCAGGAGTATGGAACATATATAGTGAATAAGGCCTGAGTTTGTAACATAGATAGTAAAGGGCCAGGTGTACATAACATAAATTATAGAAGGGTCATAGAATATATACAGCCCAGTGTACAGAGTACCCTCAATCCATTTGACCCAGCTCAACGTGGCAGTGATTGACATTACTGCTGTGGCCTGGGGTGGTAGGGGTAGGTGGTAGTTGATTGGGTGATACATTTTATGGTTATATTAAAATGTATGTAAAGGTAAATTTCTGATGTTTTTTTTATATTTCGGCTAGCTTAGCTAATTCTTGCTCCATGTAATCCGCTATAACTATTGTCACAAAGATGGGAAGTGAAGGGTGAAGGGGAGTCCAAAAATTTTGGTATGTTACCAGGCAAATCCCTCCAGTGGAAACTTCAGAAACTTAATTTTAGAGAGATTTCTTCTCATTTCCTTTTGTGTATCTAGAACAGGAAGAAAATATACATTTTCCCCCTAAGGACACATGCTGCAGGAAAAATATTATGATAAAGGTTTTATCCCTTCATTCCTCTTTGCTTATTTAAAACAAAATGCTAATGCAGATAAATCTTATCAATAAGTCTGCAAGTGGTATTACAAACCAGTGGCTCATTTAAGCTGATAACCAGCCATCCCTATCCATAGGCAACTTATTTGATGTCTTATAGATGTAATTGTTTGACTCAACATTCACCCAAATCAAAGCTGCATTAAAGCCCACAGTCTGCAGAAGAACCTCTATGACTAAGCATGGGGTGGGGAGTAATACAGTTACAGAAGAGTAAGGGAGTTTATTTGAACATGTGATGTATGTTTATGACATGGAATCTTAAATTTCAGATGCAATTGGATGGAATCATCTTGTCTGTAATAAAAAAAAACACTGCTGAGGACATAACACTTACATCTTTGTCAGTGAAAGAATTAATGTTAGATGTAATTGATTGACTCTGAATTTTATAGATCTAGGTAAAAATATAACAACCCATCAGATGAAATGGCTCGTCCCGTGTGTCCTGACATCTTCTAGTACACATAAAAATCACTTGGCTTTCTGGTGTGTTGTGTGGATGCGCTAATTATCTGTTAATCAGGAAAATCTCAAAGGCCTTGTAGCTTTGAGAAAGCGCACACTTGGGCAATACAGTACAAGGCTAAATTGGATTTCAATGAATCCTGCACCAGTGATTCCTCCTCTGTAGCAGATGGGTAAAAAAGCTAAATGGCAGCACTGGGGTGAGTGCAACCACCCTGCTGCCATATAAAGTGGACCTGTTATGTTCTAGAAAAGCTTTAATAACTTCTTCCACAGACGAAAAAACTATAGTGCTAACCTTTCCTTGAGGAATCATTTCACAGGGCTCTGCCATGCAATTAATAAGCCTAGGCATTAGTGCATCTTTGATCACAAGATCACTACTGAAAGGCAACCAATGGAGCTCTCCTAGTACTCATTCTCTTTACATCCCAGAAAGGAAGTTACCCTAATTTTAAAGTAGACCAAACATCCAAAGTAGCAATGGGGTCCTATAGAGTTCTTGCAGCTATTGCATCAGTTATACTTTCATGTATTTGTAATGACCGAGTACTGAGCATTGATTAGTTGCTTGTGCTCGGGTAGCGAATTAGAACCTCTACTTCCTATCTTTGGTGGTGGCTAACATAAGGAAGTGACAACTCTGCACTCTATCTAAGGAGAAGAAATATCGTCACAATTGGAAAGAAAACATGTTGGGATTACAAATCATCTTTCCATTACCACATCTCCTTAATTGTAGTTGAAGCGTACTAAACTTCTTAATTGAAACATTGTGACCATGCAGGTCCTTTATTGCAGAACAGCAGGAGATGTCCATTCTGCAATAAAATAAACTTACCTGCCTGAACATATTTATTAAATACCGTTCATTAACAACATTCATAACATACATCTTCACCTTGGCATCTTTTGGATTCCAGGACATCGGCCATCTGGATTGGCTGGGATCAAATGATTAATTCCTTACATCCAAGGACATGCTGGGATACTTGGCATCGTACGCTGAGCTGCATATGCACAGCCCAGTGTAGAGCAGGAGGTAGGCAGAGGGAAAAAGTAGCAGCACCAGCATGGGACAAAGGCAAATGTCTATGGATTCTGTAGTGTTTTTTTCACTGGGGGGGTCTGTACTGAGGCCTTTCACTAGTAGTCTGTACAGAGGTTTGATTTGGGGGATCTGTACCAGCTGCCTGCACTGGGCAGCTTCATTGAGGAACTACATAGGTGGGTCTTTAATGGGGGTCTGTATTGGGAGTTTGCACTGGGGTGTCTGTATGGGGGACTTTACTGGTAGTCTGCACTTGGGGGTCTGTACTAAGGGTCTGTCTGTGAGGGCATTGTACACTGAGCTGCATTTTCAAAGCCAAGTGTATATTGAGAAAAAAAATCACGAACAGTCAGGTAAGCTTTTTTTATGGCAGAGGGGACATTACCTGTCCCTTCTGCAATAAAGCAACTGCCTGCTCAATTTTTTTTCTCAACTTATTTCTGTTCCATTTTAGTAGAGATGAACTAGGCTGGTTTGGTAACACTGGTTGGGATTTTATTGCAGCAGAGGAAGAGAGCCCAGAAAGCCAGATCAACAGATAATTTTTGCACTTACCAAACACGTATAACAAAATAGTTTTCAAAATGTCTAACAAGAAAACACATAAAAAGCACTCTTGATTCTAATTTAAGAATTCCCCTCACTTTTCGAGATTTCCTCAAACGTCTTGTTGCATCTCTGGGATGGGAATTAAAGGGAAATTCCCCCATTATTGGACAGATAGCAAACAGTTCCCTTACAGGAGATTTAACCCTTACCTGCTCTATCTAACACAAATTAAATACACTTTAAGCACAATTTGTGCTGCCTGAAAGCTCCAGCGTTTTAGACAAGTGAGAGTTTGGGTTTTTAATGTCATCCAGATATATGTGTGTGCTCAAATGGCTTCTATAACTAGCAATGTATTAACAATAGCCGACAGCTGACAAGGCTGCTGGTGTTGCCTGGATTTCTAATGTAAACTGAACAGACATCTTCTTCAGTGTGCCGAGATAATGAAAGATGCTCTGGGAAGAGGCTAGCACTGTACCATCCAATCTATCCTCATTCACTCAGCAAACAAAGTCAGGGTTCAAAACCTGCAAGAGATAGATCAAAGCAGATGTTCTCTTCTGCCAGTTACAACTCAAGAGAGGACAGGCAAGGTGGGTGATTGCTCTGATTCTACAGCCCTGTCCTTTACTAAAGATTAAGAGATTTTTTGTCAATGTTTTCCTTAATCCAACAAACTTTGGAACAAATTGAATTTGGACAATTTTTATCAGCCTTGGTGTCTAGCCATCAGGAGAGGATTTGGGAACCTTTGCTCTGAGTGACCATTTCAAGGTAGGGATGGAATAAGGAGTGTAATTGACTAAGTGGCATAGGAAAAAAAGGCATTCACATTTTATTGCAGCCATTATGAAACAGAGTTTTGTGGAACCCAAGGTTCCTTGCATTTTCCACTCTGATTGATGTCTGAATGGCAAATTACCTCCAATCAAAGCAATCAGACCAACATGCTAAGTGTTTGGCAATTGCACCCAAGCTGGTCCTCCCTCATTGGCCATAAATATGTCTACAAACATATAGTCAAATTAATATTGTATTTATACAGGGCAAAGCAGAAGGCCGAATGTTAATCCCAGTCCTATGGTAACATATACTCAACATCCCCCTCCACAATGGCCAAAAAAAATCCAAATCCCAGTACCTTTTGATATTGAACAGCACATGACTCCACAGGCACTTTGTGACTGGCATGAAAATGAGAAGAAGGTCTCTGAATAAAGCAACTTGGAGCCTCCACAAAATGTGCAGGGTGTATTTAATATTTAAATTGAGTTATTTCTAGCAATCTCAATCCGAGTCTGAATTCTGCCCCTGGATGTTAGCAAAATGCCCCATTGCTGTCCCTGTAAAATTCTATTATTTCACATGGAGCACAGTTGTGCTAGATCTATCTACTAATTTATACAGAAGGCATTGCACATATTCAGCAGGCAATCAAGACAAAGATATAATTACGCCTCATCAGTATTATAGGTAACCTTGATTGGCTCAGTTAAAATGTGTTTCAGCTTTGAAAGTTTGCTTGCTGAAGAACTTAAAGGATTATCAACTTTATAAATGGAGGTCACAGACCAATACATTTACAGAATCTGGACCACGCATGATTGGGGAGCCATGTGTCAGTTAAAGAGGAAGAAACTTTCCCCAGAGTGATGTCATGATACCAGAACCCACCCACTCTCCGAGCACAGGTCTGCGATCAGAGAGTGGGTAGCTTGAGACACAACCCCCCCACCACCCTAAGCCTGAAATGCATACGGGAGACATAGTCAGTGGCTTTGGCCAGTGTGCCCCCCTCCCCAAGCGGGGTCTTTCTCCTGACCACAGGTTTTCTCACAGGTTGGGGACTGCTGTTCTACATGCATTCTAAAATGCATGTAGAATGTAATGTAATGCTTTACAAATTGCAGAAACCTTCAGCATTTCGATAATTCAGGACTGATTTGGTAGCTTTCCAAGACTGGAGAAGACAGAATATCATGGGATATACTGAGTGATCCAGCAAACCTGGAATGGATCTGGTCCAGGATTAAAAACATTGTAAATTATTAGGAATCCATTCCCAGTTTGCTTAATCACCCAGGTTCTCCCATGATAGTTTATCTTCTCTAGTCGTGGAGAGCTTCTAATAAATCAGACCCAATTTCTCCTCTTTTTCCTAATTAGCACAATCATTATCAGACATTTATTAGTCTTTTTGTGCCATTTCGATTATTTGACTGCTGAAGTTACTTTTCAGAGACCAGATCAAACTTTTTCCCCCATTACTCCAATGGTGTTGGGATTACAGACATTTAGAATGCAGAATTTTTGGATCAGTTTGGCCAAACTGCCATGGGGGCAATATCAATCAACACCAATCAGGACTTCTGTTGTATGTGTCCAAACCAGGAAGACTGATAAAAGAGTACAGAGTAATGAAGAATCTATCTAAATGAGGACATAGAAAGGTGCAAAAGCATTTTTTTGTTGAATGGAGGAGGGATTGAACCTCTTTGAGGTTTCACAATCAAGGTTCCTCCAAAGGTTGCCTGAGGTTCCTTGATCAAAAAATAACGGTTTGCCTGGAATTCAGCTTCATTTTTCTTATTACATTTCGCTCTATAGGTTTTTTCTTTACCAGTTAATAACAATGTACCAATTTAATTCCACAGTAATCCACAGAGGTTCATTTCACATCTGGTCCCTCTTGCAGCGTACGTTAGAATGGTCACATCGGCGCTGCGCCCTTTTGACATGGCGTTTAACATCTCTTCCACAGAAGTCTATTTTTAACTATTGGGTCACATGTGCGTTCCTGTGGAATTCAACTATGCAATGTACTGAAGGATTTCATTAAAGCCAACAAGCCACTAACTGAAAGGATTCCAGAAGTTTTTCTTGTTTGTAACTAAATATTGTTACTAAGTATTTACTGATGCTTGTGATTGTCTAAAAATCTGTCTTTAGTATTAATATTGCTTAGGAATCCGCCATGCCAGGTAATAGGGACTATTGGGGATGAAGCAGCAAGGTGCCTCCTACTTGTCCTCCTACTGCTCATTCATTCTGTTGTCACTAGAAACAATCTTTTCCAGTGACGGTTTTAAAGTGTCTATTTATACAGTTTTTCACCCAAAATTCACATTTACCCAACCTTTATACAATTTTTCACATTGAATTTAATTAGAAATATATGAATCAACTTTTACTTATGATTGAGGTGGTCCAATACCTCGTTCTGACTTGGATTGAAGCAATTCTGTCTTCAAAATGGAATTTGGATTTTGAGCTCTCTGAGCCTAAATTCTGAGTTTGGATATCCCATGGCCATTGCAAAAGTGCCCGTGTCAATCCAAAGGCTACAACTTTGGCACACTGGTCTCTGTTTTTCACAGGGGGCTGTGGCTGAAATCAGCAATAATGTCCTTGTAGCCCAACTGGATTGGCTAAGCCGTATTTTATACTTGTCATATCACTGATTTGATCCAACTCAGATTCTTGTAATCTGCTCGTTGCTATTCATACATGTTGGATAAATCAAATTATCAATATTTATAAATAAACCCCTTTTTTGTGCAAAGCTTGGTCTCCTTCTACCTCTTGCCTACCTTTTGTCTTTGATTTCATGTGCCATCACATGACCATTCTTCTATCTTAGCTTTGAAGGACGTAAGTGGAGGCTTTCATCAATGCCTGGCACTGCAGGAGCTTCTATCAATCTGAATCCAGGGGTACAAATGGAGACGTGTCTTTCTACGTGACTGTGGTGCCCTGTACACAGATGATGGAGTGGTAACAACAAGAAAAAAGCAATGGTCTTCTTATTGTCATCAGAAATAAATCAAAAGCTAATGGCAGGAATTGTGATTTAATTAAGACACAAGACTAAACAATACCAAAAATGGGGAGAAGTAAAGATAAATAAATGGAATTTTGTTATACAAAATTTTATACAAAGTGCATGTGTAAAATTGTTTTTGTAGGGGAAGCTCAGCAATAGGTTTGGGTTGCAAACGTGTTCTTGAGTTCAGGTACATTTTAAGACCATGAATATTATGATTAATAATAATAATAATACAAATAATAATAAATTATGTATAATAAAAGCCAGGTACCACACATTTTTTAGGAATGGTCAGCAGCAGTGTCCATACTTAGTGGAACATTCTTTTTGGAGTGCAGCAAACAACCATTTTGTTAATTTAGCTACTGTAGTTACTTTTCAGAAACCAGACCATACGGCCAGACTTTTTCCCCCCATTAACTCCAATGGTGTTGGAATTCCGGACATTTAGAATCCAGAATTTCTGGATTAGTTTAGCCAAACGGCCTTGAAACCAAACCAAAGTGAATTCTATCAATACTCAGGTTTCAGATTGCTGTAGTTATTGTCGCATATGCGTGAAATTTTTTTTTAAAAGGACCCTCCCCCCATGAAAATACAAACTGCCCTGTATGTGTTGCTATATGTATGTATATATATGTAAAATCTTTTTCCTTCATGTGTTGTGAGATATTAGAAAATGCATTTATATTTGGTTTAGGTAACCTATTGCTTCCCTCTATTAAGTATTTAAGGCTGAGGAAAAGCCCACCTTCATTATTAGTAATTTAATGGAAACCTGTAACAAGGGACATACATTGGTTGTCAATTGCTTGCTGTCATTTTGATGCACTGGCTGCAATACATTGCAAATAACTAGCCTGAAACAAATAGAAATACTGACTATATTTGATGTCAGAGACTTCCCAGTCAGGCATTCGTAAAGAATGAAGTCAGCAAGACAGCAAATGTATTTCTCTTGAAGAATATAGTCAGCAAAATACCAATGTGCCACAAATAGACTTGGTGAAGCCAATATGAATCTGGAGCTGAAGCCTGCACATACTTTTCCAATCCTCTTAGGTTCCATAGGAGCTCATAAATGCAGGACCTTTAATACACCACTTCAAAGTCCAAGTTTCAGGAACTCCTTCCCCTACAAAATTGTCCAATAAAGTGCCTGCTGTGTATTAGGGGTGCAGAAGCCTGAGCACTGAATTTCATTGTCAAAGTCACAATTCTACTGGTGGATGCTTTGGAGGTCACTTGCCTGGCGTTTCTGTATTTGGAACACTGATTTGGCACCCTTGTCCAAATTTAGCATAGGAGCTAATGAATAAGTTCAGAAAACTTTAAAGTCTGACTGTTTATTTGAAAAAAAGTTGACTGTGTTTTTTTTCAGTATATATATGGGGGCTAGGGTTGTAATTGAAGTCAATGAAATCTCTGTAGAAACATTGAAAAAGCGTCAGCTCGTCATTCATTTGTTGCTCAGAAACCATATTACCAGCTTTGCTGACATAGGAGGTAAATAGAAGTGATCTCTGTGGCAAGGACAACTGCTACCTGGCATTAGGAAGTAATATGAAAGAAGAACTCTGTAGGTGCTTAGCATAAATGCTAATAAAACATGTTGGATGTTTTTGGGACGTTCATTCTTCTTTTTTTTTAAAAGCCTTTCTGAACATTGACCAAATTTATGATATTATCCGGAAGAAATAACACGGCATGCACAATGTTGTCTTTAACACTTCCCATTATAATCTCTTTATAAGCTGCTTTACAACTGTTTAAACAGCATCCTGCAAGAGATAAAAGATGCTAAGAAGTCAACAAATCTACATGAACTTGCAGTCAAGGTCACAGAAGCACCGACAATACATAGGATGCACCACCAGTTGGCTGAACATTAGGTCGGCTGGCTTGATAAGCTTTCTGGAAACCATGGGGTGTTCTAAAATGCAAATCTCCATCAATTCCTCCGGGTAAAAGCTCTGATCCACCTCCTCCAACCTCCCCAGCTTGGGTTTTTGATGAGCGAGACCACCAATCACGTTGGAGAGGGCTTGGATTGCACTCTAGAGTTTAGGAGCTGGTCAAGCTTTGCCCAATAGAGCACCCCAATTTGTTTGGGGGCTGTGCTCAGTAGGTTAGTAATAAAACTGGACTATAATGACACCTGCCATAGCATGTAGGTAAATGGTGGTTTCATGACTCTTGTTTGTGCATACACATATAAACACACACACATGAACATATATAAGTATAGAGCTTTTCAAACACATCTATATATCTGGAAATTATATTGATGGACCATTTACAAAAAACGCTTTCCATTTTAGGTGTATTGATTACCTAATACATCCTAATCTCAGACTATTCAAGGTTATTTCTTCAAGGATACATGATACCCTAGAGACAAGGACTAATTAAATACCATCCAGAGGTGCCCGGTGCCTTCAAATCCCCCTTAGAAATGTAAATCTGATAGGTATTACCATCTCAAAGTGGTCAAAAATAACCAAAAACCCTTCTGAACTCTTCACCCCTCCGAATAACCTAAAAAATATCCAAGGTGGAACTACAAATCCTAGAACCAAGCACAGCCCAAGGAGTCGAGCTTGCCAGTACATTCTGGGGCTTGTAGTTGCCTATTAATAAGAAATTAATAGCCAGTGCAATGAGCTACAATTGTACATCCCATCTTTCCACTTACAGTACGGAGTGTAACTCCAGCAGGGGATTCAAGCTTCCCAGGTTTGATAGCTTACGCTCCACGTTCTTGTCTTAGAATTATATAATCGATCTCCTTTTATCTGTATGCCCCTCTCGATGGCCTGGCACCGATGCCAGGGGAACCACAAGCTCTGATGATAATATTGCCATCAGTTCCTCTCCATAGATAATAATCTGAAAATATTACCTTGGGAAATATCTAGGACTTTGCTGGTCACTTGCAGTAGGGGAACAACTTCTCCTGGAATAGGACATAGCCCTCTAGAGGTGGTGGGTCACAGCCAAGGGGTGATGGTGCTGAGCATAAAGGGGGCAATGCAGGGCCAACCAACTGATTCCATAAAGGTTGAAGGGAATAAGAGACTCCTGCATGATGATGTTCAGCCTTTGCTGCTTTCCACGTTTTATCTAAGTCGCTCAGTTCCTCCTCCTCCCCCTCCTCTCTCTCTCTCTCTCTCTCTCTCTCTCCCTCTCTCTCCAGCCTCTACTAGTAAAATCACACACAGAAAAAGGAAAGAAAGAATTTTAAACTCTAACAAGTTTAACTCCTTTTGTTTCCTCTTCCAATTCAGTTTAAATATAAACCATGGGAACCTCTTTTATATTTCCAATGAGGTGTTTAAAGGGCAAGTCTACAAAAATTTAGGTTTTGGCTAAGGGCTGACCATGCTGTACCTGTTCCCGGATGTGAATGTATAGCCAAGTTGCTTTGGATAAGGGTGAAGAGAAGCTGTTTTTATTCAGTTCATTTCAGTTCATATCTGCCATGGCAGTGCCCAGCTTTCCATGTCTTTGTATGACAGCTTATTAGACTTAAAAATAGGTTGAATTGATTTTTGGGAACCCCACCACCACCACCCCCACCTATTGACTTTATTAACGTTCATGGTAAAGTTTGCAGCAAAAGAGCCCAAGCAGATGATCCCAGTTTCCAAGCTTGGCAGAAATGTTCTTGAAATAGTGTAAAATTTGGGGAAAGTTAAAGAGAACCTGTCATACCTAAAGTTAATCTTTTATTTGACTTGACTATGTAATTTGCCCTGGCCCAGTGGTTTAGCTGGAGGGGAGGTCAGGAGAGACTAAAGCCCTTTATAGGCTCCCAATTATTTTGGCACAAAAGATCATTGATGATTGTTTCAGGTGATGGTAGGAAAAATTGAGCACCATACAGACTTGGTATTCTATCTGTTTTATGAAGAAAGGAGAAAGATGATTTAGAGAAAGTTTAGACTCACAGAGGTAATAAATGTTCCTGCATGGATCCTGATGGCTTGCACCTTGCCAGCTGCTTGGTCGATCATGTAAGGAGTCAGTAACCACACTGCAACCTTGCCACCACGCTGAACATAGTTAACCATGCTCTCCCCATTGGAAAACAGCATCTGCCACGAGCAAAGTGGTTGCTCTCAAATTGTTCAGCAATCCATCATGCCATACCAATTTACAAATTTGGGGGGACAGCTGTACTAACAGCTCATCACCCCTAGCACCGGCTAAGGGAAAGAGCATGAGTGCCACCAGTCTCCAACCTAATACACTACATGTGTGCCATCAACCACTAGGACCAACCATGTCCTCTGCTGTTACCCAGAGGGGAACGCACATTAAAGGGTGGGTACACCAAGGCTCCAAAGAACCTTGCACAGCATTGTAGCCACCCAAAAAAAAATAGAAGATGAGAGAACAGTCTGCAAATGGAATGCTACACAATGGCAGAAGCAAACAACAAACATAACACTTTAACACCCATCCACATTCTCAAATGTTAAAGTGGCTTTTCTCAATCAATACTCAGATATTGCCCACTGTTGTCACCATCAGGAAACTGCCCAAAAAAGCCACTGCTGGAGTGTATGTAGACCAGGCTGCAGGAGATTAGCAGCATCAATGCAACAAAGAAAAAAAATTGCAAAAAAAAAAAAATCTATTAGAACCAAACACAACCACGTCAGCAATGTTCACAGAAATGTACCAGAACGTTGCACGGTGTCTTCCCATCTTTGCCCTTCCAAATTAAAGAAGAGTCTTTGGACTGAATAAATGAGTCAGTTGAGCTCAGAATGGGAAATGGATAAAACCCCAAGAGAATGAAGACTAATGGCACGCAAATGTCTCCCAGACGTGACAAAATTCCTGGATCATAACGAACCAATCAACAATCTCTCCCAAAATAATTCCACCCAGAAACGACTCCGGAGTGTGACAATCGTGCAGTTCTTGTTTTGTCTTTGCTAATTCTTTTTATAAATGTAACACATAAATCACTTATACATATCATATATATTGTACATAATAAATATACACCAACATTTTTATTTTATGAAACACTTTATTCTTTTTTTTATAATTACTCCCAAACATGT
The DNA here is from genome assembly GCF_032062135.1 of Pyxicephalus adspersus. Taxonomy (NCBI): domain Eukaryota; kingdom Metazoa; phylum Chordata; class Amphibia; order Anura; family Pyxicephalidae; genus Pyxicephalus; species Pyxicephalus adspersus. The sequence continues at coordinate 52,599,752 of NC_092865.1, read as the reverse complement.
TTCAAATACCCTTAAGGGCCATTTCTGACGTGGAGTGAACCACAGAGTTCTGCAGGCTCAGTCACCAATCTGAGCCTTGGTCCCAATTGCTTCTATTCAAGTGAATAGGAATAGTTGGGGGATATTTGTACACATGGCTGCTGTGGAACATGTGCATTAGGTTTGGAACAACCACACCTAATGCAACTGTGTGCAAATGTTTTCCCTGTGGTTTGCCACTTCTGGGCACAAAGAACAGGATTGGAAGGGCCCAATGACACCATCTAAGTGTTAGAAAATTGTTGACAATTGAGTTGTTGTTGCCCACACTGATGGTCACTGGGTGGCTGTAAAACTTTGCCACTATTGCTGCACAATCGCAGCTGCCTGTATGTTGCTGCACGCAATGCTTCTTCTTTGGAGGAGCTACAAGCATTGTGGGCATTTAACAACCAGCCAACAACCCCCTAATAAAATGTATGGTGCAGCTGATTGGTGGAGACCCCGGAACCGTATAGTAATGTGCCCCTAATAGGCGCCGCTGGGGAGACACCAACACTGCATACAACAGTGCATAGTGGCTTGGGGTTCACCCCTTCCCAATACCCCCCAATAAACAACAAATACCAATCCGTGCTTGTGGACAACAGATATTCACCCTTCCAGTTCCATTTTGATTGGAGAATTAGAGCCACAGCATATAATACACATCATAACACCATAAACATAGGAACATTTGGTGTGACATTGAAATAGATGAATACATTGTGAAAATGTCATTGTTTATTACTGGCATGAGGATTTTATTTCGGGCCAGGTCATCTCAAGGATATTCATTAATAGAAAGTGATGACTTGGGTGCAGCCATACCAGAGGGTTAGGTCTTGGATCGGCCCCTGATTAGTGCTTAGTCAGCGCGTTCTCTCTGCAATGCAGTGCAGTTATAGAAGCGCCAATAAATAAAAAGTATTTTTAGAATGACTTCTGCACTTCCGGCACCTAGCATATTGTGATGCCATCCAACCGGACAAAATTCTGCAGGGAATTGGTTCAGGACTGATAAAGCTGTCTGGGAATGACTCCAATATAAAAGCTGAAGTTCAGGCAGATATAACAGAGACAAATCAATGTTTCCAATTATTAGAACCTAGCATCAGCCTCTTGCTATTGTCTGTACAGCAGAACCCAGAGTGGGGGACGCAGAAGCAGTACCAGGTTGTGCTGAATTTCTCATATGTTAACAGGCAACCTGATGATTTGAGGAGAAAGCAGTGAGATGAGCGTATCAGGCTGCTGCTTCTTATTCACTGTTCAGTCACAGGCTTAAGAAGGGACAAGACCGGTAAATGTTAAAAGCTGTTAAATAAAATTCAGGTCTCCTGTACAGTCAAACAGTGCTGTGTAAATCTTAGGAATGGGTGGATGGAAATAAAAGCCCTTTGAATTGGAACACAAGCAGGGAGGTGAAAATAGACGAACATTCAGCAGGTCTATACAATAATCAGTAATTCTGAGCACTCAACTGACTGCAACATATTTAGCATTGCACATGAGACAGATTTCACCTACAACAAATAGCAGAGACAAGAAGGAATGGGACCCTTTGCAAGGTATCCGCCTGGGACCTGTCATTCCTTTGACTGACATTGATAAGGATTGTGTTACATAAGAATCGCCCCATTTGCACTGTTTCTACTGTCATGGTTCCATCATCAACATTCTCACCTTTCTGTGTGCAGTGACAGGCAGATGCACAGCTTTAACCAGTTGTTGGATGTCTCTGGTTTCCTACAGGGGCATGAAGGATGGCCCTGGGTGCCCTGGACATCTTCCAGGCCATAGGTTGTCTTTTGGATGTTCCACCACTGACTCACGCACAGTTAAGTTGTGGTCAGAGGAAGGTTTTATTTTGTTGCAGTTCCAATTTAGAGCAGTAGGGGGGGGGGGCACTATCAAACAAGCTAAATCCTATGCAAACTTTCCCAATCTGATTCAATGTTCCTGTTCAGCTTTGTCATGTTTGATAAATGCCCTCCTTAGGCTCCTTGTTTGGGAATATTGATCGAATTCTACTTGTTTATAAACCCAATAGAATACGTAACCCACAGAAAACAATGGACATTAATTAATTATCCTGACTCGTGCCTGCAGCAAACTGATATCATTATTCCAGCCTAGGCAAAGTCACCTGAATGGAAGTTAAATAATAACCTCGAGAATTTAATATTTTTTGTATTAAATGGCCTGATACATCAAATTTTTGTTCTGTAGGACCAAAGGGTAAGGGTGGGGTAGAAGAGGGAATTCTGTGCCTCCTATTCCTGCCAATAGGGGAGCTGTGACACACAATAGATTCTATAGAAAGAAACGGTAACACAAAATCAGCTGGAAATATAGAGGTATTATGCTTTGTACAGACGCTAGATTTTCTCCTACCATGGGGAATGTTTGGGTACAAATCTACCACTTGTACAGCCCCTGAGGTAATTTAGGGACTTTTCAGACTTGGGGTTGACCCCAATGTTCCACTGCAGGCTCAACTGTACTCCCAACTGCCCCTATTCCATTGAATGGGAGGGGTTGGGGACCATATTGTACTGGCTTTTGGATACAGTTGCAGTGGATTGCAGTGGCCAGGAAGCAACAAGTTGCTTTTGGACATGTTGTTGCTTTTACTCCTGGAGGAGGAACGGCACTGCTATCCCAAGGGCAATGAGCACACTTCGGTCATTTTCAATCTTTTTAAATCTGCAGCTCAAAAATAAAATAATATCTGGTGATCCAGCAATGAAGGTCTTTGCTGCAATACCTATAGGATGACAATGCCCATTTCCAAATTGTGATCCTGCGTTGTTACCCCGTCATAGGGGCATCCATTGGGTAGATTTCCCATATCATGTAGGGGTGGTCCACTCTTGTCACCATCAGGAAATCCACCCTGGCACATTCCATGCAGCCATTGCATGTAGATAGAATGTTGCTGCAAAAACAAGCAACAGAAGATTACCAGGATGAGAAGTTGGTCATAAAAGTTGCACTTAAAATTGGCAGATCAGGTTTTTGTGAATCAACAGTAAAGCCACCATAAAACTCACATTTTACAGCACAAAAGACATTAAAAAAAAAGAAAATATATAATAAATATAAAAAAACAAGAAACTCACCAATCAGATTGGCAGCCTGGCAATATAACAAAGCTGTGACTCTTCTTCTTCCCCTACCAGACATTTAGCACTGGGGCTCCCTCTAGTGGTCTGTATCCTATCATTACGCTCCAATCTAACTGAGCACCCAGAACAGGGACCCCTGTGCACATTGCAGGCTTTGATTTATTTTTTTTTTGTTTTTTTATCACATCATTTACGAATATTTTTCTTTAGCTACATTTTCATCTTGGCTTAAGGATTTGCAAACTAGTCACCGAATAGACAAAATGAAATCTTGCAAGTTCCATTAAGAAGGCATAAATGGCAATGGAGGGCCTGAGAGGTGGCACATTATTTGCATTGATGGTGACTGCTATGAGAACTCCTATACATTGTATCAGAGAGTTGGCAGCAAATCTGTGGTCGATAGATCCTGTGATTGAATAATGGCATTTGTTAAGTTCCCGCATTCTCTAAACTTAATTTTGAATAGTGCGGAATTAGGGTTTAGGGTCTCAGATTCATTTTTTTACAGCTCCCTGTGTCCCCATTGGTGGATTTCCATTGTGATATATAAAAGAAAAATCTTAAGCATATTTGTGCCAGATTTAATAGCATAGAAAATATTAAAGCCATTGGCCCTGACTTATTAAGGTTCTCCAAGGCTGGAGAGAATACACTTTCTATCAGTGAAGCTGGGTAATCCAGCAAACCTGGAATGAATTTCCTAAAAGTCATTAGCTATTTGTTAGCAAATATTTTAAATCCTGGACCAAATCTATTCCAGGTTTGCTGGATCACCCAGCTTCACTGATGAAAGTGTATTCTCTCCAGCCTTGGTGAGCTTTAATAAATCAGGGCCATTGGATCAGCATGACAGCCAGGCAACCAGCATTTGCAGAAGGAGAAATCCATCAAACTAATGGCATTCCATGCCCTCTGCATACATTGTTTCTATCATTCTCAATAGACTACAAAACACCTCCCTCCCTGGAGCCAAGACCCCATCTTCTGTCGCACAGTGATGTAATATCGCTGATGGAGTTCATTATACAGAATTAAGGTGGCTCCAAACACAGCATCAGAAAATGCCATCTCGGATTCCAGCTATTGGTGGGCTGTGCAAACTACAGAAGCCACCTTGCTAATCACGTGTTGTCACCTCACCCAGAGACATCATGAATTACAGGCTGCGACTTGCTGCTTTTACTGTAGTGCTATTGATTGCTCATAAACAACATCTGTCAGATTCCGCACAATGCGTGCGTTTTATGGCTCCAATCCCCATGAGATTGGAAAAAGCATAATGTAAAGACACAACAGAGCATGTTTATTATGTATTGTACCCATTACATAGCATCCTAGTCAGTATAAATAAGCATATATATGTTGCAGCTTTCACTATATTACCGGGTGATCCTGCCATGGAGATCAGTGCTCAGATACATCCTAGTATAGGGTGACAACGCTCTGCTCTTGGCTTACAATTGTACTTGCTCGTTGTCACCAAATCACATGCCTCCTCAAAGGAAAGCACAAGTATAACACACACAGCACAGGCATGGCTATCATAAACCCACCAGAGAAATGCCTTGCAATCATCAGCGGAGTGCATATAGAAAGGAGGAGGGAATCCGCATCAACCTAAGCTGCAGATTGATAATCCATTAAAACACCTTTTTAAAATGACAATAGCATGTCAGATATACTTCTTCCACGATGGCACCTCTTAAGCCCTGGCTACATCCAATTTAACCCTGCACTCAGTATAATATACAACTAAATTGCTGCAATGCTAGAGGAAATCAGAGACTTGTGACCCCAGTCACCTCCTACAACAGAAATCCAATAGAAGAAGATGGAATACATTACTAACATAGACAGAGACAAATCTGTGATTACAGTAGGGATGACCAGAGGGAACGGCACTCACATTCCAAGGGTGGATGTAACCTTTACTGGGGAGCCTGTTATATGAATGTATGGTCAATGAAAGGTGACATTCATGGGAGATAAAAAAATTAAGACATGTTCTCCATGAGCAAAGCAGATGGTTCAGTGAGAATGGCAACATCAGAAAAAACTCACTAGGTCCAGCTGGGGAAAAAAAATAAAATATATATATATATATATATATATATATATATATATATATATATATATATATATATATATATATATATATATATATATATATATATATTGCAGTTGCTTATTTGTTTCTGTCTGGAAATCAACTCACTAGTTCAGACAGAGGGAACAGCCGCTCCAGGCAGCTGCCACCTTGCCAATCGCTAAGCTGTTTCTTAATGAACCAGTGTTTGAACATTTGGCAGCTGATGCTATTCATTGGCTCACTACTGCCCCCATTCATTCCTCTATGGGTGCCCACAGCTGAGATGTCACATGTAGCTTTCCGACCAATGACAGGGTCAACAGGCATGAAGAAGCAGGAACCACACCGCAACCTCACTATCCCCCTGAACTTAGCCAAAAGATTTTTTTTTACTAGTAATCTTTAGAATAATCATGTAATAAGATAAACCTACTAAAACCTGTTGTTACTCTATTAGATTTTAAAGCATCCCCCCTGCTAAAAATAAATAAATAAATGTGTGTATTAAATATATGTATATGCAGCCTAGCAGCCTCGTGCCTTCATCATCACTTGGTGAAGTTCTCACCACCAGCTGATACTACTGCAAAGGTGCAGTGATGTTGCAGCCAGCGGGTAGAACTGCAGTGAAGAAGCCAGCTGTGACACACCCATAAGTTTGTTGGATAGCTACCACCAAAGTTTTGCAAAATATAAATTTGTATCTTCAATACTTTATACAAATTCAGCTTTTTGGGGCAGGTCTGATGCGGATTGGTGGCAGAAGATGGAACTTTTTTAATGTTGATATTATTTAATTGTTATCAGACAGGGTAATGGAAGTGTCTGGATAGCGCACTGAAGTTTTCTACCATGCTGCTTTGCACCCACTCCAGCTTATAGGGCCCTAATATCCTGACACCACTAAGGGCATTTTCAGCCCAGAGGCTTTTGCAAGCAGTTTTGAATGCTTAACATTTGACTTGGATCTGTGCGATATTGGATCTGTGCGGTATAGGATCTATGCGGTATAGGATCTGTGCGTTATATTCTCTTTGACAGGCAGAAGGCTCCAGTCTTACCGCTTTTTTGGAGGGAGACCGCTACATGCAGACTACAAAGTTGGTTTGCTACCCTTGCCATCTCCTCACACTTCAGTTGGTGCTGCTTGCAAAAGCTTAAAAGAGGAAATATGTGTTTTAGGCATTTGCAAGTACTTTTGCACAAGCAGATTCAATTCACAAAATAAAGAGGGTTGCAAACTCCTAATAAAAAAAAATATATATAAAAAAAGCAGGTACCACTTGCTACCACTACTGGGTGCCTGGTGTTTTACTGTAGACACCCAGGGGTGGTAGAAAACCACTGGTCTGCACCTACTCTAGCAGTAAATCACTGAAGGCAGCCAAGTGCTCATCACAACGCTCCTTACCCATCGTCTCTCTCCGTCGATCTTCATGTTTATCTTCATTTTTATTGATTCTGCTGACCTTTCAGTCATAACAGTTTTCATAAGCTCAGCGTCAGCACCCATAAACCCTTTTCTCCACTGTGCTCTGATAAACAATAATGACAGCACTGTGGTGAGGCAGGGAAACTGCAACAATCAGACAGCTTGGTTCCCATAGAGGAATGAGAATAGAAGGACAGACAATTGGGAGGAAAATCCAAATTCAATTCTTCAATTAATTATTATTTTAGAATTTCGAACTCATGTACAAAAATTTAGACATGGACAATCTTTCTATCAATCAATCCTTTGCTCGGGGTAAAAAAAACAAGCTGAAATCGGTAACCATGAGCCGCACTCGGGGTAGCTAAAAAAGTAAAAAATTTACACTTACCTGGTCCCATCGGCATCCTCCAGTGTCCTGCCATCCTCTGGCTGCATTCTGTTCGTCGTTCTGTCCCCTGGGATTTCCCTGTGACCTGCGTACAGCTGCAGCTAGGGGCGGGAATTTCAAATTATATTGTATTGCATTCAATACAAAATAACTGTATTGAATGCAGTACAGTAGATTTATATGTCTAAAAGCAGTACATTGTCTTTCATTAAAATTTATTTTACAGTATAATATAATAGTATGAGTATAGTAAAGTTTGCAACACAAAATCATTTCAAAGTTTATTATTGAATTCATTTTTTTTTTAATTCATTTAATTTATTATTTTGTGTTTCAAACTTTATTATACTCATACTATTATATTATACTGTAAAATAAATTTTCATGAAAAACAATGTACTGCTTTTAGACATATAAATCCAAACAGAAATAAATCGCTCAAGAGGTTAAAAGCTAAAGTTTCAATGTTTAAATTTCCCCTTCCCTGTTTTTTTTCCCCTTCTTATCAATGTGTTAGGGATCCTTTAAAATAAAACCCAAGTCTCTTCATACCTTTCATCTGCCCCCTGATTTGAAGGGACTGCCCCTCTTCATACCTCCCATCTGACCAATTTGGAGGGGCTATTCCCCTTCATACCTCCCAAATGCCCCTGATTCAATGGGTCTGTTCCTCTTCATGCCTCACAACTGCTCCCGATTTGGAAGGACTGCCCCTCTTCATACCTCCCAAATGCCCCTGATTCAATGGGTCTGTTCCTCTTCATGCCTCACAACTGCCCCTGATTTGGAGGGACTCTACCTCTTGATACCTTTCATCTATCCCTTATTTGTAGGAACTGTTTCTCTTCATACCACCCAACTGACCCTGATTTAAATGCGCTGCTCCTCTTTCATATCCAAGTCCCGGTCCTCCTTAATCGTCCCTTTTTCTGGACGAATATATACACGTTTATCAAATGTAATTATTATAATCGACTATATTTAACCAATATTTTGCACTAAACGTTCACCCAGCCTTTAAATCATTAATTTTTAATATTATAATTTTATTTTACAAATTTTTCATTACAAAATGCAGGTGTAATTTAGCCAATTCGTTTTTATTTGTTTTAATCATTCACAATCTGGGGGTGTGGCCGGACGCTTTATCACCAACATACTTTAAAATAAAAAGTGTCCCCCTTCCCGATCCAGTTGGGAGGTGTGACATCAAGTGACTACAGCGAAAACCAAAATGTATGCCAAGTAAAAGTTGTTCGACTTGAATGTTTTTAAAGGAATCAAAATGCTATATCTGCAGCCACCAACTAGAATCAAAGCGTGTTAACATGCAGAATATCACGATGGGTTTAAAAAAAGAAAACAAAACTATAACTTTGTATGGTACTTTTTTAAGGATATATTATAAAAATGATACACTATGTTATCTCCAACCTTGGTACCCCCCACACCTCTATTACTCAGCAACCCTTATAACTGCTGCTAGTGAATTGGCTTTCTTACTGCAGGGGACAATGTCATTCTTGTTGAAAAGCCCAAATCTTGCATGAAGATGCCACAGGTGCAACCAGTAGCAACATGTACGCTACTTTGTATTTATTTACCAGAATCTTGCTAGAAAAACGAGGAACGGTAAAAGTTTATTGAATCTTTTCTTTCCTACAGGTTTTTTATGTGTGTTTTATTCTATTTCTGATAGGGAAGGGGGCCCACATACGTTTGTATTTGTACGATGCAAAATGTATTTTAGTTACCAAAACTACAACAACACACTGAAGAGAGAACAAGGAATGAAAGAGAAGTAAGAAAGTGAGGGGAGAAAGTGAGTGAGAGAGAGAGGAGAGAGAGAGGAGAGAGAGAGAAAAAGAGAAAGAGGGGAGAGAGAGGAGAGTTAGAGAGAGTTAGAAAGAGAGCCAGACAGACAATTGAGGAGGGGAGGAGGTGCTGTTCACTCTGTTCTCTTCTCCTATGTACACATGTGCATATAGCAGAACCTGATTCTGCAGCCCCCCCCCCCTCTTACTTGTAAGAGAGATTTAGGTAGTTTTTCTAGCTGTATGTAACAAGACAGGAATGCACAACCACAATAAATATATTCTAATAGAACTATTTGGAGTTTATCTTTAATTCTCAAGCTGCAAAATCCAGAAATATCTTTACTGACCCGTATTCAGAGTTTGTTCCCTGAGCAGAGTAAGTCAAATAACAGTACCTAAATAAATAATGTATCAGTCCATCACATAAATGGAGAATGAACCAGCCATGGCTTTGACTACTCCAGCTGGAAGTTCTGGAGATAATTTTCATAATTCTCCTCGCAGGTTTGGACACAGTCTAGAAAGTAGTCCTTCTCTGCGATGGCTCGGAGGAGATCTGTTTGCACCAAGCAGATGTCATACAGCTCTGACGTGGGGGCCCGCCTGTACTCCTTTCCTTTACCTTTACCTTTGTCCAGAAGCACCTGAGCCAGATGGAGAGAAATTATTAAGTAACTGCAGATGTTATAAAATATCACACCTGTAGTGCATTCAGCCAAGTAAACCTGAAACTTCAGATGGAGGTCCCTTTGAGAAGAGCATGTCTGACAGTGCAGTGGTACTCACCCTACAATTGACAATTGTATCAGCATCATCTTCATTTAGACGGATATTGTCATCTATGATGATATGCAGATTATCGGAATCATTCGGATCAATCCAAAATGGCTTCCCTCCCAGGCTTGTAAAGCTGTTTCTTGCCCACCTATAAAAAACAAAAAGAGAATGGGATGTTAAAGGGGACCTGCCCATTGCTGGCTAATCTGACGATCTTCTCATCGTCTGACTTCAATGCTTTCAAAGTTGCTGTGCCAGAACAAGCTTGCAGATCTTTATATAGGCCATTTTATTCTTACTATATTGTTTGTTGATTTGGTGTCCATGGGAAACCCAAAGGCACTGACCATTTTGCAAATGTGGGGGGCAGGGGGGCATATGAGTTAGATAGGACAGATCGATCACAGACTTTCCTATCTGATTTGCCAGAGCCATCTGCATGAAGCTTTTCTCACCACTGCTTGAATCACATTTATAGCCACTTCCCTGTTCCTTACCAGTCAAAGTGGTCCTGGAAGCCTCCTATCCCAGTCATGGCAGTGAAGTAGTCATAAACATTTCTCTCTTTGCCTTTAGTGGACACCCGATCAGTGCTCCACGTCAGCACTGTCTCCCTTTTATTGCATCGGATTTTTCCTGGAGTGAGCTCCACACTGAGCTGGAAAAGAGATCAGACAATGAAAAGTGATAAACATCAGCAAATGCATTTCAATTTTATGATATCTCAGCCCCTTCCCAAAATGTTGTGGTTATTACTATTGCAATCACCACATTTATGAAAGCAGTGAACAGTTGACATGATCATCACTTTTATGAATGGTCACCAGTCATTGAATAAATGGGCAATCTTACTTTTAGCAGCAGGTTTTCTTCTACCCCCTCATTCAGACCTGATTGCCATATTATAAGGGCCTATGAGGTTTGCCACTGTGATAATGCTGATCTCCATAGAAAATAGTGGCAATCAGTAGGGTTTGTTTCAGATACCTTGATTCCCACTTCTGCCACAACCATCACAAAAGTAACCTGGGCAGCCACAATTAAAATAAATAGGATACGCATGCAACCTCCAAATTTGGTGACCCACTACTCCATTTAAACATTGCAATGCTGGAAAGCAACACTTTAGGTGATTACAGTACAGCAATGAAAGCAGTGATTTCCAGCTTTCCATCTGACCTCTTTGGTTATACATTGGGTGATCAGTTTCTAAAAAGTTGTAAATAAAGAAGTGTCCGTTATTAGATATTTATCAATGGGCCCCTATATGTATTTACCGGTAAATCCTGCAGCTGAGGGAAATGTGGATGTTTTCCAGCTAAAGTGGCATGCACAGATTTCAGCACACGTGGGAGGTCACTGCCAAACGTCCGCAGTATAATAGAGAATTGTCTTCCTTGTTGATGGAGGATGCTTAGCAGGTGGAAGAATGATGGCAGAATCCAGTGATAGAGCTTCCCATCCTCTCCTTTCTGTGTAAACAAGTCGTCTGCATCTCCCCGCCACTGCAGCAGATCCATGTGGCGGGTAAAGATCTTTTTAAAGCGCTGTCCTATCTTGGAGTCACTGAAGTGGCCATCGCGCCCAAACTGAGTGTAATAGTTGATGGCATCTTGGGATGGAGGTTTGACAGATGCCTGATCACTTATCCATTCCCATTCACCTAGAAGAGTATATTATTAAAATGCTGCAAGCATAATTTATAGATGAACTGGTTGTGTAGAATAAACCCAATTCTCACTTTATTATGGTACAGGGAAACAAAATTTAGGATCTGATTGGCTGCTGTTATGCCTAAACACTTCAATGTACGACCTGCTTCACTAGGTCTTAATTATAAAGAAGATTCAAAAAAATCTCGCCCACAGCCTTGCCTAAAGATACTGCATTCCTTCTAATTTCATTTTTTAACCTGAACAACCCTGTTCAGAATGTGTTTATCTATTCTAAAGCAGACCTGGCACAGCATTTCTTGATAACAGCAGTGGGTGGGTGCACGGTTTTGTGTTAATTTGCAAATTCAATACCTTTGGAGTTTTCTGGATCCTAAACATAGGCTATACTTTGATTTTTACTCCCCTGCAATACTTCTTGCCCACCACAAGATGACCTCAGTCTTTCAGGCTGAATGACTTCTATTGTCACTCAACCCAGAGGACCAATGAGACACTGTAAATGCAGGATGTCATGGACCACCTCCTAAGGAGGTGTCATCGAGGTGCTTCTAAACAACAGTTTAATGCAGAGTGGTACTGACATCACTACAGCTCAGTGCATTATCCAGAATTGGAAGAAGGAAAGAACCCTCAAGCTTCACATGATGAACTTTAGGAAGATCTCAGTAGGTCAACCAGCTAAGACCTAATACATACAGCCAAAGTCTTATAACCAAGAGGCCTCAGATAAACCGAAATAGGTAGGTGTAGGCAATTTGTGCATCGAAATGGCAAGCTGCTCCAGGGGTGTTGCTAGAATTCTTTGGGTCTCCAAAAATAAAAATAAAATAAAAAACACAGGTACTGTCTCTTGTACCCATCACACTCCACCCACTATGTGCCCCTTACTCCCTCTAGAAATTCCAATTCACATCTTATCCCATGCAAGTTTGCTCCTAAAAGTACTGAATAAATACCGCTCAAAACTATGTGAACCCATATGTGTGTCCCTTATACCCTCAATGTACTTGACACCATGTCCCACCCTATGACAACGGTAAGAAAGAGGGTGGGCATATGCAGTGTAACCACAGGAGGAGAAAAACCTGTAGGTCCACACTTTTCCTGCTGGGGTCGTGGGGATGAAGGTTACACCCCTGCTGCCTGGCTTTTTTGGTTTCTACCCAGAGATGCCCAAAACTTACACAGGCTCCTTTTATGGATTGAAATTGTTTACTCTAATTTCCCTGCACACTGTGAGCTTCGTACAATGTGCATTTTGAGTTGCAGCAAGTCAGATAGAGCCCACCCCATTTCCTGGCTGGAGGTTGTCTGGCATTATCCTTTACTTCCCAGCCTGCATGTCCCTGGCCTGCTCCCTTCATTCATTTCCAGTCCTTTTTATTACACAGGGTTGTTAAAACGTCCTGTTATGGGGTGACAACTATATCCCAGTTGTAAGCTGTAATCCCCATGTGGAGACTGCAAGTGTCCCTGCTGACAATCATGGTGTATCCATAGTCCACTATTGTTTCATTAGTAAACAAATAAAGAATATAAAAAAAGTTTCACACGGTACTTTACAAAAAAAGGCAAGTTTATATAAATATTTGATATCATAAATATTAAGCAGAATCTCAGCTATCCCTAAGGGTGTGGTAAAGGTCGTCCGGCTTGGTGCTTGTGTCTATGGTATTAGTTTGACTTCAGTTTAAAAGCAATCAGAAAGCAATGACAGTTGCATCTGACCTGAAGCTGACCTTTTCCTGACCTGCTTCAAGCCAACAGATGTAATAAACCTGTTTGAGGTTTCCTAGAGACAGAAGTCATACCACCATTGATTGCAGTTCACTGTATTATGAGTACCTGCATAGTTTTTCAGTTATTGATATAAAAAAAAAACCTACCCATACTTTCTAAGTTATACCAGCCTGCATTTTCTTTGGCATGTGCATGCCACAATTTGCAGCCTGCAGTGACCCACGGAGTTCTCACTGCCCTACGCTGCTTTGAACAGAACCAGCCAAGAGACTTTGGTAGGTCCAGGTACTTTCTAAGGCTGCAGGACATTATTTTCTTTAATAAACCTCTCTGTATTACACCTCAGAATATATTGAATAATCACACTGATGGCATTGTCTGCATTTTTGTTTTTTTATTTATATTATTATCTAGGGGTAACATGGTGCAACGGTTTGTAGACACCACGCTTCCAATCTCGGCACCAAGCATGACGCTATTGGTGTCACCGCGATGAGGACAGGAAGCAGTCACTGCCTCAGTGGCCTGCAGAGGTTTGGTTGCTTTTCCTGACGTTATATTATTAAAACCGTGAATCTGTTATTCCTTCGTAGGAATTTTCCAGGTGCATGTGTTTCAATGGCAGTAATTGATTCCCATCAGGGAATAATTGAGGAAATGTCAGATTCCCTGTTTATAAATCAGACCCGGAGTGTCTGGTTGTCCTTGGTTTTCCTGAAGCCCTCACAGCACCATTTCACTCCCAACCCAGATGTCACTTGCATCAGCCCTAGAAGTAAAAGTAGTCTATGTACCAGTTGGGTTCATTGATTTGACCATTTTTAAAAATGGAAATCAACGTCCACTTTTTAAATCTGTGATCAGGCAGGGTATTCATGCAGAACGGGACAGGTGATGTCACCTCTGCATAAATCATTCTTACCTGCCTGACTGCTCTGTGGTGTCAAAACCGCTGAGCTGCACATGTGCAACGCCAGCAAAGACTACGTCACCTCTGCCCAGCCAATCAAGATGACTGAAGATTGCATAAACGAAAAATGACAGCACCCTGCAACAGAAAAGGGACAGGAGAGTATCACAGGGCTTTGTTTTGCTTTAAATAAATCCATAAAACACACCGGCCACGATTGCCGACTTCCTGCAAAAGTTGCCCAGCTGTCTTTTCCTCCTATCCTTCCAGAGACATTTTTCTGGAACATGCAGTAGTACAAGTTAAGTTACAATTGCTGATCTGCACAGATCTCAGAAAGCAGTAAGAACTATAGATCAGATTGACCACCAGGCAGCTGGCATTTTCAGAAACAACAATCAGCTAATGATAGCCCTTCCTGTTTCCAGGAGTTTTCATGAGTGATTGGATGTATTGGTAAAAAAAAATCACATATCATCTCATGTTGTGTATGAAGGATTGAGCAAATCGCATTGGAGTTCTTATTTATTGAAGCCTTCAAATCCCTCCACAGTTCTTGTCCCACTTACCTTTCTGACCTGATAGAAAAATACTCCCCCAGCCGCTCTCTTCACTCCTCCAATAACCTACTAATGGCTTCCTTACTCATAACCTCATCACATGCACAGCTCCATGATTTTTCTAGAGCTATATTAGTAATAATAGCTAATATTAATGAACTGCCCTGACTCTCTGGAATGGTCTTCCTCGTCCTATACAGCTTGCTTCTACTTTCTGCTCATTTAAGAGCACTCAAAACTCATTTTCTAAAACTCGCCTACCCGTCTTCTAAACCCTCACTACATCCCACCATTCCATACATGTCCCCCCCTCCTATTGTGTGTAAATTCCCCCACCTCCTAGATTGTAAGCTCCTCCGGGCAGGGTCCTCTCCTCCTGTGTCACTGTCTGTATTTGTTATTTGCAACCCCTATTTAATGTACAGCACTGAGTAATATGTTGGCGCTATATAAATCCTGTTTAATAATATTAATACTAATAATTGGAGCATCCCCTGCATAGTCTTGCATTCACCCCGCTATCAATAGTCAGAAAGGCAGAATATTACACATATGGGTCTTCTGATCAAATAACTGAACTGACAGCAGATCCACATTGGGATGAATGACACAGATAGATCATTGGTGTCACCCAACCAGACCTGGGAGTCACACATAGCTCAATTCAATCATATAAACCCCACTGAATGATGAATTGGAGGCTTATACATGTGTGGCCACCATTGCAGCAGGTGGTCAGACAAACTGGTTCTTGTAGTTCCCCAGAAAAGACAAAGATAAGGTAAACTATCTGCAATTACAAGCCTGGTGGCAGTGGAGGGGTTAATATTCCAGGCAATGACAAATCCTGCTGATCCGCCATCCCCGCATAGACCTAACTTAAACATAAAACAACCTCTATCTCCCCATCTCTCCATCTCCCATCCCCTTTTACCCTGCAGATGACTTGCGCAGCCTTCACTTCCTGCTTATCTACAGGAAGTGCCCACATTCCCCCTCCCTTGGCAACAAGCTTTATTGACACATAGCTGGAACAGTGTGTTGAGTGTCAGCAGGAAGTGACAAGCTTCTCTTGTCCTATATACTGGATGTAATTCTCAGTATCTGTTCTTATTCTGTATGTGTGGACTCT